>NC_142943.1:53002964-53007964 GCF_046866305.1 Octopus bimaculoides
GTATAAAGACATCTATGGATCGAGAAAAATATTGAAGCATATTACACTTCAGTTTAGCATGTTGCTATTTTTTGTCCGAATATCATTCAAAAGAAACAGATTTAGAAGATAGAAGAAAAAGACTGGTTTTTTTATATTTATTTCATTCATTTATAAACTTTTGTAGATTTTACCATGGTAGACAGTTTGGTCTTGCATCAACGCCTATTTGAAATCACTGCCAAAAGAAAGGAAATTTTGCTAAAAGTATGCAAATTAAAATCATCATCAATAACATCTTTATAAACACATCGTCTATCTTATCCATTAAAATCTTCAAGGAAATAATTGCCGCTTTTCCTATAGAAACTGGGCATATTGCCACCTCAGTTTCGGTTAATGGAAATGCCTTAAATGTTTTGCAGCCATTCGTGTGTGTATGTGTGTGTGCGTGTGTGTGTGTGTGTGTGTGTGTGTGTGTGTGTGTGTGTGTGTGCCGTAATATTGTTTTTATTAAAATTTTGCTTCATTATTAGACTAATAAATGTTCTCAAAGACGAATTCTTGGTCGCTATCAGATTAATCATTTGTAAAGTGACACGGTTTCTGTTTTCATATTTTTCGTGTTAAGAAAAATATTTTATGGTCACCATGCACTCATTCATCCTCTTCTAGCAGGCGAGTGAATTGTGTGTTTCTCTCATCGAAATTTTTTTCTAAAGTTGTTAGTTTATTCTACTCTCATTTCAATGTAACAATTGTTTCTTGATCGTTTGTTTCATATTGTTGGCTTTTAAATTTACTATTATTTATGAAAACTCTCAGTTTATTTTCTGGGTATGATGGAAAGTGTCAGCTGTCCACATTGTTGTTGGCACTCCGTCGCTCACGACGTCGAGGGTTCCAGTTGATCCGATCAACGGAACAGCCTGCTCGTGAAATTAACGTGCAAGTGGCTGAGCACTCCACAGACACGTGTACCCTTAACGTAGTTCTCGGAGATATTCAGCGTGACACAAAGTGTGACAAGGCTGACCCTTTGAATTACAGGCACAACAGATACAGGAAGTAAGAGTGAGAGAAAATTGTGGTGAAAGAGTACAGCAGGGTTCACCACCATCCCCTGCCGGAGCCTCGTGGAGCTTTAGGTGTTTTCGCTCAATAAACACTCACGACACCCGGTCTGGGAATCGAAACCGCGATCCTATGACCACGATTCCGCTGCCCTAACCACTGGACCATTGCGCCTCCACCAGCTGTCCACAGCCAGTAGACTAAAGTGACTCTTGTTTTACTGGTCATGCTTCAAGAACCCTGCGAAGAATTCCTGCAGTTCCAAGCAATGCGAAGTTATTATTATTATTATTATTATTATTATTATTGAGTGACAGAGCAGTGAATGCTATCAAAGTGACACTTGAGTAAAATATACAAAGCCAAGTATACCCATCATGACTACCCGTCTGATAACGGTACACCAGGCACGTCCATCACAATCATATGTGCGGACATGGTGACCTTATATCAAGATAAACAGCGCATAACCCTGCAGATGGGGCCCAGTTAGAATTTACCTCAGGTCGAGTAGCCCATCCCACTCAAAAGAGCCCTGAATAAGGGTTGTTTAAGAATGTTGAACGAAACACTCATGTTTCCAAAGGTGAATTATCCAAACCCCAAAGAATTCCTCTCAACACATGGCTATGATGCTCCCCCACTACTTCTGTTCATGATCCGAGATGAATATATTGGTACTCCTGGTAAGTAGGGAGATCTTTGATGGTCCCCTAGGTGGGGTTCTTTGGTTGCCCATAGATAGAGCTTTCTCCACTGGGGAATTTTGTTATTAGAATTTTCTTCCTAGTTGTCGTTTTCTCGTGTTTATGTAACTCTTCATTTTCTGTTGTCATCGATTTGTCGTGAATGCTTTTACAGCCTTTTGTGGGCAATAAAGAAAGCGTTAGGATTCTCATTATCATCACCATTTCATCGAGCAGAATCGTTAGTACGTCGGACAAAATGTTGAGTAGCATTTATTCCAGATCTTTACGTTCTGAGTTCAAATTCCACCGAAGTTGACTTTGCGTTTCATCTTTCAGGGTAAAAAAATATTAGAAACAGCCAATGATCAATGTTGATGTAACCGACTTACTCACTTCCACTAAATTTGCTGGCCACGTACCAAAATTTGATATCATTATTATGAATTTTGCTTTTGTAAGTTTAGTTAGAAATACAATTAAAATTAAGCTAACAAGATCATTGTACCCAAAAGCTGCCATTATTTCTAAAAAAAGGAAAAGCGGGGTTAATGATATTTTTATGCAGCTTTATTTAAAATGGCAAAGATTTGCATAAGTTGTTAATATTGATTCAAAGCAGTTCCATTATCGCATTTATTTATAATAATTTCTATTAAAATTTGTATAAATTTTATTATAAAAATTGCAACACCAAAAACAAAAAAGCAAAATTCCGGGCGAAAAAGATTATAGTGCTGCAAAACGTATTCACGTATTTAAGACACAACGATCAATATCCCAGCAAATCGTATTTTATAGTCTTGTTTTCGTTGCCTTTTCGGGTTTTTATGGTCGTTACTTATTATCATCGACTACTTATATATTACTATTGACAACTTGCTCATGTTTTATTATCGTGTTCTTTTGACTTTTCGTCTTTTTATAGTTAGCTTTTTTTTTTCCTCAGCTTTCTGGTGTTTTAGCAACAATATTGTAATAATTAGTATTTGTGAACGTACACGAATAACTCGTTTGCGAATTGATTAGTAATTAAAGGAAAAGAAGCAGAAAATTATATTTAAAAAAATAAGCTTCCCCTTGGTTACTAATAATGTATTTTATTTATATCAAAGAAAACCGGAATAACTGAAGGAGCTTCATCATATTACCGTTGATTAATAATCAAATTACACACAATATTACGAAAATTAAAATTATTTCAAATTCTGTGCCAATATTTAATTTCCAGCCTTTGATTACTGATTGAATCAATTTCGTTTTTAAATTAATTTAATTTAGAAAATAGTAGGAATAATTGGAAAGATTAATTGTTTTTAAATATAAAGCTGGGGATTGTTTAACTGTTAAGTGAGTTGTTTTGATCATCCGGTTCATATACTTAAGGCAAAGCTTCGAAAACAGAATTACTTTTAACTATCTATATAAAATATCGATGCACACTTTACATCTATCTATCTATCTATCTATCTATCTATCTATCTGTCTGTTTGTCTGCCTGCCTGCCTGCCTATTAAAAATCAACATAAATTGGAAAGAGACTTTTCATGCCGAAATATCAGTTTAGATAAATTGTTTCGTTTCTATAGCATAGTGAATTCTAACAGCAAAACAGAAGACTAGCAGACGTTGATTAAAGCCGTCTTTTCTAGTTTCAAGATTGGAAGCCTAACATTCTCTTCTTCTTCTTTCCTTCTCCCCCTCTGCCAAACAATGCCCTGTATTTTCCATCTAGTGACATCGATTATACAATTTTCTTGACATTCCATATTACTCTCTAAAACCCTCTATTTTCTTAGTTTCCTTTCTCTTCATGTATCTATCTGTTTGTCTATCTATCTATCTATCTATCTATCTATCTGTCTGTCTGTCTGTCAGTACATCTGTCAGTCAGTCTGTCTGTCTGCTGGCTGTCTATCTACCTATCTTCATCTATCTACCTATTATTCAATCAAGCTATCTATCTCTCTATCTATCTATATTTATCAATTTATCTATCTAACTACCTACACACCTACCTACCTATTTATTTATTTTGTCCCTTTCTATCACCCTCTCTGTTGCTGTTCTCTTGACAATTACCCTGTCTTTAAATACCTATCTCTGTTGTCTTTAGCTTCCTTCTCAATTCAATATACCCTGTCTCCCATTCATTTCATTACTATCTCTCTATAAACCATTTAAAGGCACTCACACACACACACACACACACACACACACACACACATAATTTACATGCATAACCTGAAACCTTCTCTAATTTTTCCTACACTAATTGGGAATTCATCTCCATAATCATATATCTTTCTCTCTCTCTTTCCCTATTAAAGAACTCAATACCTAGTTAAGATATAGTAGAATATAAATTATTCATTAAAACTAAATATGTTATACGAACACGTTCAATACTGAATCTGGTGGTATTGACCAGCGTTTCGTTAGTGATCATAATATTTAGCTGTGACACACAAAAACATACAAAACACACGCATGAACACATGTGAGCATATTCATTCGTTTTGAGTCTGTTTTCCAATACTGGAATGGATTAGATGAATGCTTATTAATGAGGCAATATTTTATCGCCTATTCCTTTCACTAATGTTTACTTATTGTGGCGATAATATAAAACATCATGCTCATCATCATCATCACCATCACCATCACCACCATATTCATTTAACATCTACTTTTCATGCTGGTACGGGTCGCATAATTTGACCGTATCTGATGAAAGAGAATGGGTCAAGTTTGGCCTGCCTTGACTAAGTTTCTCCAAATGGATGCCCTTTTTAATGCTAACCAGTTTACGGAATGTATTGGGTGCCTTTTTGTCGCATCTGCTATACGTTACGTTCTGAGTTCAAATTCCGGCAAATTGTGTATCCACGCAGGCTTAGCTGTGCTGATATATATATATATATATATATATATATATATATATATGTATGTATGTATGTATGTATATAGTGATTTAGTGATGGGCCAATTATGCATTTGATCTGTTTTCATACCTAACTTCCTCGCTTTTTCATATACTTGTATATATATATATATATATAGATAGATACATCCACACACACACACACACACATATATATATATATATATATATATATATATATATATATATATATATATATATATATATATATATATATATGGATATATATATATATATGCGTGTATATATATGTGTATATATATATATATATATATATATATATATATATATGGATATATATATATATATATATGCGT
>NC_142943.1:53012964-53032964 GCF_046866305.1 Octopus bimaculoides
AACATCATTTATAAACTATTAATAATTAACGATCTGGAATTAATTAACATGGTTTTTCTTCTTGATAAATAGCAGTAGTTGCAATAGCATTTTTATCCCAAGACAGAGTTTACAAGCACTCGAATAGTTAAGGACTCATCAATGGTTGCTCAATGAGATGTTTGGGAAGGAATTTTTTTGCTTCCTGAATCTCTATATACTATAATAGAGAATGCAGCTTATTAAATAAGTATGTAACAATTACTAAAAGTACTAAAAGAAAGCAATTATTAAAGGGTTGACCGTCTGGAAGTATTTTTATAAATTCATGTTCTAAGAAATTTCCTATAATTTCGATTTCTCAAGTTTACTGAATTTTTTAAACTCCATTTTCTAGCAAATTTAAATATTCATTGCATTCACTGCGTCCAATTCTTCACAGATTTCAATATTCATTGCATTCACTGCAGAGTATTCCATTTTCATTTGTAAAGTCTCTCACTTTCTCTTGTAAATTTTAATTCGCTATTTGGAAAACCGACAGTTTATTCTACTAATGAATGCGTAATGTAAAATCATTATTTATTGAATGAAATTTTTTTTAAATACCCATATTATTTTTGAACGTGGTATAGCTGACAGAAGAGCTTTCAAAGCTGGGTAATTACGATTAGAAGACGAGGAGAAAAAAGTTACCTACAAGTACTCGAAACTTGCACCTTATTCACAGTTTCCAAGCATTCTATACCACTAAGCCAATATATAAACAAATAAATTGTACGAGCGACTTCAACAGTGACACACACACACACAAATGAAAGGCAATTAATGTGTGTGGAGGTGCATGTGTGCGCGCGCGTGTGTGCATGTGTATATGTGTGTGTGTGTGTGTGTGTGTGTATGTGTGTGTGTGTGTGTGTGTACTCACTGACAAAACTTCGTGCTGCATCACTTTTGTGAAGTTTTGCTAGTGAACAGGTCACGGTTTCAAAGCGAAGAAAATATTTTGACACAAATTAAACTTTAATGTTGAAGTGAAACTGGTAAAACTTAAATACAGCGGTCCCTTAGCGGTACTACTTAAATACAGAGGTACTACTTTAATACAGGTGTTACGTACAAAACATTTAAAAAGTACACTGTGTGGACGTGTAATAACACCCTAACCCTAACTAACCTTAAAATCCCAAAAACTAACCCTAAAACTACTCCCACCTTCATATGGTTACGTAGATGCATCGGGACCGCTGTATTTAAGTAGTGCCGTGAAACTAACAGCTTTTGTGTGTTCTCGAATGGCTTACAAACATCTTCCACGATGCAATTATTTTTGTTTCAGCACGCGATCTCAGATCAAGTCACTTGCTATGCAAGTACATCTCCGTAATTCTTTTATATCACTGTGGATAAATGCCAGCAACGACCTTCTCATGTTCGCCAATATTCTAATTTCTAAACAAAAACAATCGGGGGCAGGAAGTGGGGTTGCTAAAAATTCATAATTTCTCAAATTTTCTTTTTTATAGCATATAAACGTATTTAGGGGGGGGGGTATTGAAAAGCATAAATACATGCGAGAGTGATAAAGAAACGAGGTGGGTTGTCTTTGGATGTGCTAGAAACAACAGCCAATCGCCTTAAATCACTCACTTTTCCCTCTGGAAATATTAACACCTTTTTTTTTATCGAAAATGTTCATCTCATGGTTTTGATGTGCAAAAAAAAAAAAAAAGACACTGGACAAAATAGGTCTGGAGTGGGATGATGAGGGAGGAGGTATAAAAAAAAAGAGTTTCCAAAACTTTTTTCGTACGAAGATGCTCTCCCAACCCCATCCTTTCGAAGACTGGCTTAAAATGGGGAAAATCCCCAAAAAGATTTTCCCCACAAATTTCTTTATAATCGTAATTTATGCCATTTGAAAGAGATTTGTATAAATTTTCATTAAAAATGAAGATCTGCTGTTAGAAACGTCAAGAATATTTTTCTTCTTTTAAAAAGCTGGAACTTCAATTGGCTATGGTGTAAAACGCCATGGAAAGATCCATGCCAGCAGTATCATTCAGAGAGAACATTCGAATTTTGATAAATTGTGATTGCAGACTACCAACAGCACAAGTTCTAATGGGCTGGACATGTTGCAAGGTTCACACCGTGTGGTTGGGAAGCAAACTTCTTACCACACAGCCACTCCTGCCCCGATTTCATATATATTTTTTCTACATGCATGTATGCATATGTATGTACATTATTAAAATTCAAAGTGATAAAATAAAATTTTTAAATACAAAAGAAAACAAGAACAAAAACGACTAATTGAAACTTGAGAACTGTTGTATATATTGAAAAAGTAATAATGAAATAGAAATTAAATAAAATGTAAACAAAATGTGATTACCTGAAAACCAGCAACACCAATATCTGGAAAGGAAAAATTGAGAAAAAATATGTACTTAAAATTAAGGCATAACACATTAACCATACAAAATATGAAAAGTAAATATAAAGAAAATTGTGTACAAATGCAAAGAAAATGTTTAATTAGTTTTGTAACTAATTGCAAGAGAGAAGAACTGGGAATATATCATGAAACTCTCAAAAGAATAATAATTATTTAATAAGTAGTGTTAATAATCAATTTGAATAATGGTTATTTAGATAGCAAAACAATAAAATGTCTGCATGGACACCCATACATATATATATAAATATATATGATGATACGTAGTAGTAAGATCCAAGGATCTAGGTGTAGGAAGTTAGTAAGCTTCGAGCAGTTTGTAGAAGAAAACAAACAACTTTCAGGGACAATAATAGTGTATTGGCTTAGATGGTTGTATGTGTTTGCCACATCGAAGTTCGATAAGCTGAAAAGGTTCTGTTCTAGTTCATGGTTAACATCCAGGGTTCCTAAATATGCAAATGAAAATCTAAATGTCGGGAATGGAGCATCTAAAATCCAAGCTACACTTGTTTCCCAGCTAGCAGAAACCTCAACGAGGAGTACTCCACTAGCTATTTATTAGGCCAAAGATACCTTAGGAAAATGAAGGTCACATTGATGTCAAGGGATCCTAAGTTAACTCACAGGAGATGTTATTTAAAATGAGTGGCGAAGATGGAAGTGAAGAAACAAAATGGAAGACCATATATATGAAGAAATAAAATATGGGAGTGGACACTAAAGTTAATAAAGAAAAGTAGAGGGAAAAAGAGGGGGGAATTTTGATTAGATTGAAACTGATTAGGGGAAGATCGTTGTGAATATAAGGTTGTGGTCATTTACTATATGAATGGTAAATACATAAATATATTGTCACACCCGTTTATGTACATTTAAACAGAATCAAAGGAAAGAAAAAATTTAAGAAGTAAAACTATCAGGAGAAGAAGATGAAGGGAAGTGGATTTGCTAGATGAGAGTAAGAAAGAAGGCAAGATGGAAAATAAAGTTACATAGTAGTTTGAGGTAAATTGGTGGTTTACCCTTAACAGTAAAACTATATTTTCTCATATCTGCGCGCACGGATATATTTTCTCTCTGCACCTGTAGTATCCTATAGGTGTGCACGCGTACGTACAAGCCTGCATATTCTCAGGTGCAAAGAGGAAGATGTAGAGAGATCGCGAGGTTAAGGAAATATAAATGTTATAAATACATAGAAGACCTGCAAGTGGAGGTGGACAAATAGTTAGAGAATGATTGGGGAGGGTGGTATTATTTGTACCTTGAGAATGTGTTGCATAAACTATGTTTACAATTTCCTTAGCGTCCAATAACACAGTACTTGCACCACGTCCTCACGTTGTTGTTTTTCTTGCTTGTTCTTGTTTGGATTGACAATATATATACATATACATATATATATATATATATATATATATATATATATATATATATATAGAGAGAGAGAGAGAGAGAGAGAGAGAGAGAGATACATACATACATACATACATACATACACGCATACAAATACGAATAGAAAAGCTCTTGCTTAAAGAAGTGTACCACTCTGTTTAACACTTTCCTCTATTCCTTAATTTGAAAGGCATTTACATTGAGATTTGAACCACTGACCGTTGAATCCTCTGAAGGTATCCTACTCAGACCAACATGGAAAGTGAATGTAGAACATTAATGATGATGCATGTGTGTATGAGCAAATGTATAAATATTACTATGTAATACATACACACACATATATGTGTGTGTATATATATAGAAAAAGAGAGAGAGACAGACACACGGTGATAGAGAGAGGCAGAATCAAAGATATGCAGAAATAGCAACTGAAAAATAAATATTGCTAATATAGTAAGAATACGTTATTTGTCATCGATGATAGGAGATACTTATATCATAGAAGTTCCTTAGAAACACACACAAGCACACAAACACACAGAGAAAGATGTACATGTCTTTATATGTATATGTGCATACACACTCATACACCCCCTCAACTACCATCCATCTCTCACATTCCCCACTTGCATATCATTTCATTCCCTAACCTTACCTGGTCCCCACTTCTCACAACTATATCTATCAATATTAAAAAAGAATAAATAAAGTTCAAAGAGACGGAAATTGAGCAAATTCTTTAGACCATATTAAAGTGGATCACAAAAAGTCTCAGAAAACTGCCAAGCAGACCCTCAAGTAAAATAATTTCAAACTGTGTATGCATGTCTGAGTGTATGAATCTTTGTGCAAGTGTACACATACAGACCCATGTGTGTGTGTGTGTGTGTGTCTGTCTGTGTGTACATATATATGCATTTCTTTGCGTCGTATATACATATTTGACTGAATATATATATGTATACACATTATTTACATGCATACCCACACATACAAGCACATGGTATATTAAAATGCATGCGTGTGTGTGTATGTATGCCTATGTACATGTGTGTATACATTTATGGTCACATACAGGTGTTGGTAGCTGCCATAACTAGTTGTAGGGTGGGGAAGTAACTGTGACTCACCTTACCTCTAAGAATGTTGGCTTCAAAACGATATACAGACAAGGATATTTTATGATAAACATGTACATACTTTATATATATGTGTGTGTGCATATAAGTGTCTGCATATGTACATATATATATATATATATATATATATATATATATATATATATATATATATATATATATATATATATATATATGTATGTATGCAAGTATATATCTACGTGATTGTGAATGAGGATGCTGAAGCATCTATTTTACAAGAAATAAGTTAAAAGCTCATAATGATGTTAGAAGTGTGCAATATATATACACCAACAGGGGAGGTAACTGTCCCATGTGCGCCCCTCAGATCACTAGACTAGACTAGCTTCACCTAGTTTCATAGGCTCGTCAGTGGTGACCATTCAAATGGCTGATGGCTTGGTTAAATCACGCTGTTAGTATATATATATATATATATATATATATATATATATATATATATATACATTACCATAAAAATTTGGCTGATTTAGTGAAATGCTAATGCATATATTGAACATTAGTATAAACAGCTAGGCACAATATAATACTATGCAGAAAAAATGTTATTGTTACTAATTGTGACAGGATGTTGAAACACTAATATTGCAAGATTTAAGAGTTGAAACTCTTAATGCTGTCATAAGTGAGCAATATGCATACACTGGCAGAGGAGATAACTTCCCCATGAGCACATCGAGGATCATTAGACTAGTTTCAACCATCAGTCATAAGGCTTGTCAGTAGTGACTACTCAAACGCTCGATCGTTTGGCTTAATGAGTGGGTACAGGTTGAGGGAGAGGGCTTAGGAAGGTATGTTGTAAGGAAGAGATTTGACAGTAACAGCGTGTGCAGGTGTTTTCGTGAGGGAGAGTGGGAGATAGAGAGTAGGAGAATACGGAGTAGAAGTGATTAGAAGATGGGATGTGGGAAGATGTTTGTCAGAGAGGGGTTGTTTTGAAAGCATCAACATCACCAACACACCATTTTAGGACTTATAAATCTAATATGTTTTTCTATCTTTCCTTAATACCGTTTCCCATATGCTACTCATATCTGCACTAGGTCTGCTTAAAGTCTTATAAGTTACATGGATTTGTTACATGTGAAGTGAAAGAAGCCTGTCATATATATATATATATATATATATATATATATATATGAGAGAAAATAAGTTCAAAAAGAACAATTCCAACTTTCCGAGAGATCCAAAAATAGAAAAGATGATTTCTAATAAAGATTCATCATATTCATAAAAAACAGCCAGAGCAAGTAATAAGAGTATGAAAATAATAGTTGAAAAATATTGTTATAGGTATAAATATACCATAAACAATTATAGAAAAATGGAGAAAAGTTGTTGAATCAGAATTAAATTTAATACAAAATTGGATTCAATACATACACACGTTTCAAAGGACAATACAAATATGTAAGAAAAAATTATAATCATAATAATTATAATTTAATTATAATTACTATGATTAAAAGTTTTTTCTTACATATTTGTATTGTCTTTTGAAAGATGCATTTGTATTGAATCCTATTTTGTATTAAATCTAATTCTGCTTCAACACCTTTCTCTCCTCCATTTTATTTTAATACTTGTTTATGGTATATTTATAACTATAACGATATTTTTCAGCTATATATATATATATATATATATATATATATATATGATTAATAATTTAATATATGAATTGCTTATTTCCATGCTGACTACCTGATAATTATCGTTAATGTGAATTTTAGCCTTATGTTATGTGTGTGTGTGTGTAGGTACACGTGCGTTTGTGTGTGTGTGTGTGTGTGTGTGTGTGTGTATGTGTGTACGTGTGAATATACAAGTGTACATTTATGTTTACCATCCTTGAAACTGTGCAATAATTGCAAACAAAAACTCCACAATACTAATGCTATAAGTACATAGCGTCATTAGTTTGTAAACGTCCATGGAAAAACAACCGTTAAAAAAATATTTCCCTTAGTATATTCGTATACAAATGACTAAGAACAAACACTAATTTGCTTGAAATAGGTGACAGTTAGTGACAGATCAACTCTTCAAGAATTGAGGTCAATGAACTTGATCTAGCTGATACAAGAACGGTGGAAGAGAATAGATAAAGATAATGATAATGTTCATAACGATGATGAAGATGATGATGATGATGATGATATTATACATGCGTGTGTGCATAAATAAAAAATGTATATATATACATACACACTAACGTGTATCTTTTCTTCATTTTCCTATATATATATATATATATATATATATATATATATATATACTTATCCATATGCAAGTATATATATTTACATTTATATATATATATATATGTGTGGGTTGATATACATAGGTATATATATATATATATATATATATATATATATATATATATATATATATATATATATATATATATATATATATATAAGCATTAACAAAATAAATATGTATATATACGCATGTTTATATACATATATGTTTATATATATGAATGCTCATATATGTATATATATATATATATATATATATCTTTATATATATACATATATATGTATTTATATGTGTATATTTATATATATATATAAGCATTAACAAAATAAATATTTATATATACACATGTTTATATACATATATGTTTATATATATGAATGCTCATATATGTATACATATATATATATATATCTTTATATATATACATATATATGTATTTATATGTGTATATTTATATATATATATATATATATATATATATATACATATTTGTACACGTGTATTCACATATATATATATATATATATATATATATATATATATATATATACAGACACACGCACATATATACATGTATAACATGTGCATGCAAGTACGTGTAAACTATATAAATAAATTTTGTATGTTGATAAAGAGATAATATACAGATATCTGGATATCTAGATACATACATGTATGAGCTCACACACACACACACACACATACATGCACACACATGTACCTGTATATGCATGCACATAGACATACACACAAGAGACACACTTACACATGCACACACACACACGTACACTCACATCTCAATATATATATATACATATGTGTGTGTGTGTGTATTATTTATATTGGTAGGGAGTTTTGATCCGGAAATGATATATAATTGATTCTAAGCACTATTATTTCTATTTTTTAAAAAATTCTATGAAATTCACGAAGCAAAATAGAGAGACAGAGATAGTAAGGAGTTATTAGAGAGATGAGAGAATTACTCAAAAACATATGCAGATATCAAATGAGAGTGAAACATCCTTGTTTGAGGAATATGTACATAAAGGTAGAGAGGTGAGAAGGTAACGTGATAGGAACAGAAAGAGAAAGAAAAATAGAGAGAGTGGGAGGAGGGGAATGGAGAGAGAGAGAGAGAGAGAGAGAGAGAGAGAAAGGTAGGATGAAAGAAACAGACATGTGCACAGTAAAAAAAGCAAAACGTCATGTGACCATATATCAAAGTTGTAGAGAAGAAAAACTCTTCCCATTTGAAGTGATTATTTCACAAAATGAAAGAATATATATATATATATATATATATATATGTGGGTGTGTGTATATATATATATATATATCTGTATGTATTTGTATATGTATATATATGTATGTATAAGTGTTAATGTATTTATCAATAGCTATTCATGCACACATACATGCACACACATATGTCAGCGTTTGTGCATGCATACATATATTTGTGCATTTGTGTATCTGTATGACAATGAGGGGTTGTGGTGCATTTATGCATTCACACAATTATGTAATATATTCTCAGAACATACACACACAGAAAGTCCACGAACACGTACTCATAAGCTCTCACAAATGCATACCAACAATAAACATACATATGTACATACATATGCATACATATATAAGTACTTATACACACACACCACATGTATATATACATGTATATATACATGTATATATACATATATATTCATACCTACACAAAATGTATATTCATATGTGAAGATTGCAATATTGTTTTATATAACATTAAATAATATATAAAGCTGTAATTTAACTATACGCACACACACACACACACACACACACACACACACACACACACACACACACATATATATATATATATATATATATATATATCTATATATATATATATATATATATATATATATATATATATATATATGTACATATATCTATATTTCTATATATACACACATACATATATGTGTTTGAATGAGTGTGAATGTTTGTGTGTATGTATGCATTTATATAAAATTTTATATTATATTCCACATTTTCTAATCTTCATCTTCTCTCTAAATAATTTAGAAGGGAAACTATTTACAGATTTTTTATTGTATTTCCTTTACATTTTATTTTTTCCTCATTTCATGTCAAAACAGGTATTTCAAATCTTCCTCCAGAACTTGATTTACTCATAAACACATTACACACACACATCACACATGCACACACACACACACACACACACGTGTGTATGTATGTATGTATGTATGTATGCATGTATGTATATATATATGTGTGTGTGTGTGTGTCTGTGTGTGCATATATGTATATATATGTATATATATATATATATATATTGATTGTGCCGAAGAAGAGAAGTACTCAATATATAGTATTGTCTGTATAAGCGTGTAAGCATGAAACTTAAATATTGGCATACAGGTTTGTCACAGATTTCCCCCACCATATATATGTGAGAACGCGTATGTGTATGTGCGTGTGTGTGTGTGTTCATCCATGTGTGTATTTGTACATATATATATATATACATATATACACACACACAATATATATATATATATATATATCAATGCCTTAAGAGATCTAATTAATACCTTGATCTTTTGAAAGTTTTCTAACTTCAGAAATGAAAAAAACATCAACTCATATAAATACACGTGCATTGTATGTATGTATGTATGTATGTATGTGTGTGTGTGTCTGTGCATACATGTCTGTGCGTGCATGTGTGTGTGTGTGTGTGTATTTTCACGTGTAAATGTAAATTCGTTAATGTTCTGGGGTGCATGTGTGAAACAGCAATGTCTACATTGCTGTGTACATCGATATTTAAGCATTCTCAGGTTGAATCCTGCATCATAATTTGAGGAAGAAAAACATTAACTAATATTCTTTTAAGATTTAAAATCTTACATCTTTATAGAAATAAACCATATGATGTATCTCTCTACACTGTGTATATGTTCGAATTAATGTCCTAGTTTCGTATATGTGTGATGCCTAACTAGTAACCATTTGTTTCTCACCTCTTGCTTCTCTCCCTTGTTTTCTTGCAGGTGCTTTATGGGCTTAAGCAAAAGTGTAATTCATTGAATAACAAATACCTGTATGAATTGCCGTGTGCAGTATCTCACATCCAGTTGACAAGAGTTTGGAAATGTTTCCTTCAGTGATATCAAAAACAAATCTCCCCTCCTCTACTATCACAGTTTTCAAGTCGATAACCTTTGTGGTATTAAGATGAATGTTGGCACAATGGAAAGTGGGTTCAGTGAGATTGTTGAAATGCTACAGCTGAAGTATTTAGATGTGTGATGTGTGCAAGAAGTAAGATGGAAGGGAGCTTCAGCCAGACTCCTCATAAGCAAAACAAAAAACAAAGTTACAAACTCATGTCAGTTAATAGCAGTGCCAGTATGGTTGATGTAGACATACTTTTGGCAGACAAATGTGCTGCTAGAGTAATGTAATCAAAATAGTCAGAAGTATGATAGGAGTTTTAGGCTAAGACTAGTCTTAAATAATGCAATAGTAACATCTGTCTCAGCATGTACTCCACAATAAGGATATTTTCATAGGCCCCAAGGTCTAGATAGGTTGGGTCAAGCAACTAGATAAAAACCTTGATTTGCAGCTTAGTTTGAAAAGTTAACAAAACTACTCTCCAGATCAAAATTAAATTTAGCTGTTTAGTACTGGCAACGATCTCAGTACTAAACTGCTAAATTTAATATTGATCTGGAAAGTAGTTATGTTAACTGTTCCAGTAATGATCGTTACCAGTACCGACGGACTTCAGATCGTTGCCAGTACCGATGGACTGGCTCCTGTGCAGGTGACACGTAAAATACACCATTTCGAGCATGGCCATTGCCAGTAAGACATTTGAGTGAGATCGTTGCCAGTGCTGCTGGACTGGCTCCTGTGTAGGTGGCACGTAAAATACACCATTTCGAGCATGGCCATTGCCAGTAAGACATTTGAGTGAGATCGTTGCCAGTGCTGCTGGACTGACTCCTGTGTAGGTGGCACGTAAAATACACCATTTCGAGCATGGCCATTGCCAGTAAGACATTTGAGTGAGATCGTTGCCAGTGCTGCTGGACTGGCTCCTGTGTAGGTGGCACGTAAAATACACCATTTTGAGTGTAGCCGTTGCCAGTACCGCCTGACTGGCCCTCATGCCGGTGGCACGTAAAAGCACCCACTACACTCTCGGAGTGGTTGGTGTTATGAAGGGCATCCAGCTGTAGAAACTTTGCCAGATCAGATTGGAGCCTGGTGTAGCCATCTGCTTCACCAGTCCTCAGTCAAATCATCCAACCCATGCTAGCATGGAAAGCGGACGTTAAACAACGATGATGATGATGAGTACTCAAGTCAGCCTTGTTTGAGCAGATCTATGCTCAAACACATTCCAGCTATGACCATCAAGTCTTTTTACCTTTTTTTAGATATAGCTTATTTAATACTACATTAGGCATTGAATCCTTATACTCTATATCTCAGCCATTGTTGTTGTTGCTATTCAGTTCTAACCCAACCTTGTTCAAACTGATCCAAGTAATGAGGTTCAAATTATTAACTAGTCGATATTTTAATCAAACATTGTATATCTAGGAATACATCTTCCAGTTTGTTCTTAACTATTTTCAAGATAAAAGAGTGCAATTTGAGGGAGATTTGATTGCTATTTCTAGAAAGAATAGTGGAGTACATTGAAAATTACTTCATTGGCTTATTATCTCTCTACTATTAATCATCTCTTGTAATTATATTGTCTCCTAATATCGTAGTTGCAATATGTCAGTATTTTTCTCTGAAAATAGAGTTGAGAGCTAATAACAAATATTTCCCCTATGTGTTCACAGCAAGGTTAAAATATCTATGGAAACCTACAGGGGTGTATTTAAGAGGCAAATTATAAATTTCCCTTAGATAGAAAAAAAGTGAAATAAACCATACAAACAAAGAAAGAGGGGGAAACACAAAGAAAAATAGAAATATATACAGAAAATAATGAAATATAACATGGAATAGCTAAATGTAAAGGATTTTAATTGAAACCAAAAAGACACTCGAAATTGATAAAATTAAAATATAGCATTTTAAAAGTGGTGTGTATGTGTATACACATATATAGACACGTGCATATATACATATTTGCACATATATTTGTGCATCAGTAGTGTGTATATTTGTGTATTTAGATAATAATTCATGCTAACATAGATATTTGATATTGCTAAAAGAAGAAAAAAAAAAGAAATATATATATATGTATGTCTTCTAAAAATTTTCATATGGTTTTAGCTGCAAATGAATATAATTAAATATATGATTGTGATGCCAATTTGGTAAAACAATGATACAGAGGAAAATTACTGTGCCTCAAGGGGTAGAAATGCGAACACAACACAAAACAACATATACAACAACAACAGCAACAACATAAAAATCATCGAGCGAAACGCGATTTTAGATGTTGGTTAATTATTATCTCAAATAGCACTGGAAAAAGCAATGCATTAGAATATAATACAATACAATGAAATACAATATATTCTAATATAATATAATACAATGAAATGCAACTGCAAAACAAGTGCAAGGCAGCGCAAAGCAATGCAGGGAAAACTTAATTAATGATCTCTCATAGTGGTTAGAAAATTGAAGGGAAATTTTGTAGCTACAGGTTAAATGAACTGGAGAAAATCAAGTTAGTCGGCTTTTGTCCTGTTTGTAATAAAGACTATCACGTTGACTGCTTCTTATATACTAATCAATCAATTATGTACAAGAATTATGAATCTCATTTTTCTCTCAGACCTTACTCATCCACCCCAACCATCCATCCATCCATCCATCCATGTATCCACTCGCTTCCTCATTCTGCCTCTTTTCTCTTGTTTGTTTATATGTATATATGAATAGATACACCACACAAATACACACACACATGCACACACACATACATACATGTACATATTCATATACAGACACACGTGTAAGGACACACGATATATAGATGTGTGTATACGTACATACATATGCAAGTATGTACATGGATATATATGTGTGTATGTATACATGCACACACTCACACATATATACATGTATGTATATACACATGTGTGTTATGCATGTATATACGTATATATATATATATATATATATATATATATATATATATATATATATATATATATATATATACACTTTGATAGGTTTCAGCCAATACTGGCCCAGGCCATGTCTAACTTAATAGCACCACCTGGCAACATCATTCAAATCAGGAATCAGACAACATGGCCGACTCGAGGAGAGAGTTATTGTTTGCAGAGAGGAGGCATATCTGGGTGTAGGAGGTTTATCTAAGAATTTTTGCAGGAACTTTGTCCAAAGACTTCTTGAACTTTATAGGTTCTGTGTCTGCTTTAATGTGTTTTAGTATAATGTTAAAGAGCGCGGGGCCAATTCAGGTGAAATAATTGTGCCCTATTGTTGTTATGTGATGCGAGTATGATTTGTGTTGTGGGCGGATAGCATGGGGTCCAAGTCTTGGATATATCTTAAAGGCGATGCCAACATGATTTGGGCAATGCTGATGGAATATTATTTACATCATGCAGATGATGCGGTGCTCATGGAATCGTTGGAGGGAATAAAGCCTGAGCTTTTCCAGTCGACCCTAATAGTCAAGGCCTGTCATGCCATCTATCTTTTTTGTAATTGACGTTTGAGGTGCTTCAACATTCATGATGCTTTGTTTCGTGTAGGGAGACCACAGTGGACAACAATATTCAAGGTGGGGTCAGGCAAAAGTAGAGAAGAGAAGGATAATGGTGTAAAATATCTCTCGACTGGAAAGCGCTGAGAATCCAGAACCACATTCTGCAGGCCATGTCAACTTTGCCATGTTTGTATCAGTGACCCAGCTTATGTTTTTATCCACAACTACTCCCAAGTCTCTGATGGCATGAGATGCCATGAGAGTTTCACCTGAAGAAAGGGAGTCTGAGAGTTTCAGGGTATCCCCTTTTTCTGAAGTGGATTAACTCAAATTTGTCCTCGTTCAGCAGCATATTATTCTTTTCTGCCCGTTAGATGACAGCCAGCAGATCTGACTGAAGGCATACCCGATCACCCACTTCATTGATGACCTGGATTTTGGAATCATCTGCAAATATTCTGATGTTACTATGCTTGATGAGGTCAGTAATATCATTGATATAGATGTTGAAAAGAAATGAGCCCAACACAGTGCCTTGTGGAACACCACTACTGACTTTGGCTGGGTTTGATTTTACTCCTTTGACTTCAACATGTTGGGTTCTGTCTATCAGGAAAAGCTCGATCCATTGTAGAAAACTTCCAGAGACACTGATGTTGAATAGTTTTTTTCTAAGAGGATCTTATGATCTCCCCTGTCAAGGGACTTGCTGAAATCAAGGTAAATGACATCAGTATTCAAACCCTCTCCCAAAGTTCTCAAAATGTCATTAAGGTGATGCAAGAGCTGCGTTAGGCAGTTCCTTCCATTACAGGACCCATGTTGGTTGGGGTTCAGCAGTCTGTTGCTTTCAAGAAAGTGGGTTATCCGTGATCTCATCACCCTCTCAAATACCTTGATGATTTGAGAGGTGAGCGAGATTAGCCTGTAGTTAACTGCAAGGGACTTGTTTCCCTTTTTCAAAACTGGAACAACAGACTTGGACACAAAGTTCTCAGGAATATAACCAGCATCCAGTGAGTTCCTCCACAGATTAGCAAGGGGAGATGCAAGTTGGTGATGGCACAACTTCAAAACACAAGCAGGGAACACTTACAACGCCCGGTCTGGGAATCGAAACCGAGATCCTATTATCACGAGTCCACTTCCCTAACTACTGGGCCATTGCGCCTCCACAAGCTGTATAATAAAAAGGTTGTAAAATGAAACCTTGCAGTAGCCATTGAATTTGTGTACTTTGGTAGAGACAACTTATTCTGGTTAACTGACCAACTAACCAGAAAGCTTCTCCTTCTTCACAAATGCTGCATGAATAAAAAGATGAACGACTGAGCAAAAAGTTTGAAGATCAAACGATTGCCTTGTCATCTCCATCCTTAAGTTCTAATATTCTAAATACCCAATAGGTCAGTCAAGCTGAGATGTGGTAAAATTGATACTTTACACTTGAATAGTTAACAACAGCAAAAAACATTTTTTGAGAATAAAAAAAAGTAAAAAGTAAAAGCAAGGCAATCGTCCTCTTTTTAAAACGATCACCTGCTCCAATGATATGTTAACATTGAAATTTAAAAACTAAAAATTAAAAATAAAAATGTAACATGAATAAAATAAATTAAAAAAATTTTTTTTAAATATTTAATAAAATGCAAATAAATAAATAAATAGAATGTTACTGAATATAACAAAATATAGATTGAAAAAAAAAACAAAATACGCTAAAAACCTTCAACTAATGATAGCGTGACGAAAACAGAAAATTTGTTGAAAAAGTTAACGTAAAATAAAAATATATATACAAAACAAAATTGAAACAAATCTGTGTATGTGTATGCATGCGTTTGTGTGTGTATATATATATATATATATATATATATATATATGTGTGTGTGTGTGTGTGTGTGTACATCTATGTAATGTGTGTGTGTTAAAGACCGTTTGATTTATTGTCTAGTTGTGAATTTTTGTAATGATTTTATTTTTACTTTTTAGCATCGTTAATTTTTGATGGTAAAACAAACTGGTAATTAATTCCACCATGTTGACCTCACTATTCTTACTACACCACCCCAAACCAAACCATTTCATTCGGCATGAAGCAGGTTTCTATGTAGCTACTCGTCTTGCTAGAAATAACAGTTAAAAATTTTCTTCAAATCAAAATAAGCATATATCTTTTAGTTGTTTCAGTCCTTAGACTGTGGCCACGCTGGAGCACCACCTTGAAGAACTTTTCGACAAATGAATAGACTCCATGACTTCTTTCTTTTTTTTTAAGCCTAGTACTTATTCTGTTAGCCTCTTTTGCCAAACCACTAAGTTACAGGGATGTAAACACACCATTAACGGTTGTCAAGTGGTGGAGGACAAACACAGTCACAAAGACACAGACACACACACATGACAAGCTTCTTTCAGTTTCCATTTACAAAATCCAGTAATATAAGAGACTTGCCCAAAGTACCATACAGTGGGACTGAACCTGGAACCACACAGTCAGGAAGTGAACTTCTTACAACACAGCCATGCCTGCACCTATATAACATAATGGTCATGGTTCGATTGTGGTCTGGGGCTAAACAACAATTACAGCAACAACTACAACACCAGAACAAACCACAAAACCTAGATGAACTTACAATTGGTTTAAATGCACGAGGATCAAATATCCAAGTGGCTAAAAAGTGTTAGCAGAAGGGCACCCAAGAATCATAACCTGGATGTGACATGGCCCCCCTTAGAGTGTAAGAATTTAACGGATGAAACACTTGCCTGAATGAGGGGGTTTCTTTACTGAAGACCTTCTGTTGTTCAGTGCTCTTGAGCAATTCTTACCACTACTCTACTGTTGTCTGTCATACCATGCCATGTGCTTAATTATAGCACATCAAGGAACATCATTCTATATCATACTGAATTACTTGATATGACACCACATCCTGTCATGCTATACCACATTATTCCTCTATCACACCAAACTAAATCATCCTACAATGCCCTGTGTAATACCATCTTATACCATGTTGTACCTTACTACATTTCACCGTGTCCTTTTGCATTGTACCATACTATGTAACACCACTCCACTCCACTCCACTCCACATTGCATGACACTATTCAATACAGCTTTAAACCTCACCCCACCTCACAACTTCCCATCCTGCCACACAACTCCCAACCCCACCCTGCTACACAAAATAATTCCAGCCCCTACCACACCACATCAATTCTAACCAATTGGATCCAGTAAATAAAGCAAAGTAAACTTAATGTAGATTTGAAAACGAAATCTATTTAAAAATATAGATATAAATATAACTATAAAGACTTTGATGAGAATTTGGTAAAATAGAGAAGGGTGAAAAATAAATAGCAACACAGATGCCACCCCTAACACACACCTGAGTAAAGAATGAAAGATAGTAGGAAGGTAAAGAATAACAGGCTGCTGCCCACTCCACCTGAGGAAGAGAAGAAGGTAAACAGGTAGGTAGGTAGGTAGGTAGGTAAGAATTTTAAAAATCATGTGGGAAATATAAATGGAAAAGAGTGTGAGAGAGACAAACAAAACAAAAAAGAAAGAGAAGGGAGCTAGAAAGAAGGAAGAAAAGAAATAAAGAAAGAAGGGAAAAAAGAAAAAAAGTATAGAGAGGAATAAAAGCAGGATGAAAGATAAGAAGAAGAAAAGCAAAAACAAAAAAACGAATGAAATAAGAGAAAGAGCAAAATGTAAGAAAAAAAAAAAAGAAAGAAAGGAAAAAAATATGGAAAGAAAACAGAAATACCAAAATAAAAGATAACAGAAAAGAAGGTGGAAAAAAGAAAAGAAAAAGAAAAAGAAAAAGAAAAGGAAATAAGCAAAGAAATAGAGAGGGATGATGCACACAAACAAATATACTATTGAAGAATCTTTTGAAAAAAGAAGGAAAATTAAGAACATCATTGGAATAAATTTTCCTCATGATTTAAATTTCAGCAGAGAGTAAAATAGTGTGAAATTTGAAACAGCCAATATAAAGAATTAAATGAATAAATAAATGTATATTTAAATTAAAATTTTAAAATATATATGTGTGTGTGTGTGTGTGTGTGTGTGTGTGTGTGTGAGTGCATGTGTGTATGCATTTGTGCCTGTTTTTGTATGTGTGTGTGTGTGTTTGATTTTAAATAAATATATAAATGAATGGTTTGGATTTTCAAAAATGCTTCACTTCTCAATGTTTTCTTCTTTTTTTTGGAAAATGGACAAATAAGTTAAATAGAAGAAGAAATTAAAATAAATTTGTATCAATAACAACTAAAGAAAAGTCTTATCATACGTGTGTGTGTGTGTGTGAAAATGTATGTCATGACTTGGGAGTAAGTGTGACTATGTAGAATGTCCTTTGTTTTTTATCTTTTTCCTTGCTCATTGGACAGCAGCCTTGAGGGATTCAGTCAAACAAACCATCCTCAGCACTTACATCTTTTTCTTTTTGAGCCTGGTACCTATAAAGTAATCCCTCGACTATCGTAGGTGTTACATCCCAAAACACCTTGCAATAGGTGAAAATCCATGAAATAGAAACAGTACTGTACTGTATATTTTCTTAATTTATTTTTACAATTTGTGTATAATTATTTTATTATAAAAGCAAAACAACACCATGGAGTAATCGACCTAAGCTTAAGTAATAAACCACGACAGGTGAACCATGATATGGCGAGGGATTACTTTTCTATTGGTTTCTTTAGATGAATCACCAAGGTATAGGGACATAAATAAATTAACAATGGTTGTCAAGCATGGACAGTTGGGACTGAGTTTCTTTGAGTTCTTATTAACCAAATCTACTCATAAGGATTTGGTAAGCCTGGGGCTACAGTAGTCGACGCATACCCAAAGCACTGCACAGTGGGACTGAACCTAGAACCATATGGTTGGGAAAGCAAGCTTCTTAACTACATAGCAATTCCTGTGCACATATAATTCCATAGCTAGCTCATTAATATCATTGTTGTAAATTCTTTCGAGGTCGACTTTGCCTTTCATCCTTTCAGGGTCAATAGATTAAGTACCAGTTGCATACTGAGGTTGATCCAATCGACTGTCCCCCTCCCCACCAAATTTCAGGCTTTGTGTCTATAGTAGAAAGTATTAATATCATTTGTTCAAACCATGGCTAGATTTAATTAAGCAGACATAGGTTCAAAGATACCTGAACCATAATATATGGGACTGAATTACACAATGTCCTTCATTTTCTTTTTTTAAAGAGTGTTATTTGATGGGATTTTCACAGCTATTTCTTGTGGGTCAAGCGACTGCTTTGAGGCTCTTTTATTTGCCTGTCACTACAGTAATTTGGAAACAGTGGTAGTAGTGATAAAAGTGTTTGATGTTGTTAAAGCTGACCATTTGAGCAAGAACTAATGAGGATGATGGTCGTAGTCTATAGCGGTCAGCACAGATACATATGTACAAATATTTAGGTATATATATATATATATATATATATTCTGTATATCTCACTTCTTTTCAATCTATCAACAGTATATCTATCTACTCAACTATCTATCAATTTATCTAGCTGGCTATTTACCTATATTTGTTACTCTGTCCTCTCATGTCTGTCCATTCAGCTATCTACTTCTTTTTCCTCCTCTCTATCTGTCTATCAATCAATCTCTCTCTCTCTGTATCTCTCCATCCATCTATCTATCTATCTATCTATCTATCTATCTGTGTATCTATCTACCTGTCTATCTATCAATCTCTCCATCTATCCATCTATCTATCTACTATCTCTCTCTCTATCTCTCTATCTATCTATCCATTTCTCTATCTCACTATCTATCAATAATCTATCCTTAATATCTTTCCAACCCAGCCATCCATCTATCCATCTATCCATTAATCCATCTATCCATTAACTCATTCATTTATCCATCTATGTTTTAAACGCCCAGCTCCAACAAAACACGGTGTAGAATGGTCAAGAGA
>NC_142943.1:53035464-53037964 GCF_046866305.1 Octopus bimaculoides
TCTGTTAGTGCAGGTGCCACTTCAAAAGCACCCAGTCCACACTGTAAGGTTGTTGGCATTTGGAAAGGCATCCAAGTTTAAAAACATTGCCAAAACTGACCTCGCCTGTGCTTGTGCCACATAAAAAGCACTAAGTCCACTCTGCTGAATGGTTAGTGATAGGAAGGGCATCCAGCAGTGAAAATCCTGCCAAAACTGTTACAGAAACCAGGCCGGCTCTTGTCAAACTGTCTCACCCATGCCAGCATAGAAGGCGGATGTTAAATGGTGATGATATGTGCTATGGTTTTCATTATGCTCCCTACCATCATCATTATGTTTTCCATATCATCGTTACCATCACTATCAATTAACATCAATTAACATCATCATCATTCTTAGTGGCAAGCTGGCAGAATCATTAACACCCCAGACAAAATGCCTAATGGCATTTTTCCCATCTTTACATTCTGGGCTCAAATTCTGCTGAGGTCAACTTCGCTTTTCATCTTCACAGGGTCAGCAAAATAAGGACCAGTTGCATACTGGGGTTGATGTAATCAACTAGCCCCTCCCTACAAATTTTCAGGCGTTGTTCCTATAGTAGACAGAATTAATATTACTACCTTCACAATTATCTTTAACAGCATTTTCGTCGTCGTCATCATCATCATCATCATCATCATTGTGATCTCCTCCGTTTCTTGATTCCATTCTCCTCCTCCTTATCATCACTACCATCATAACCATAATTATTCTCAAGATCATCCAGTAAAGGGTTTTAGATTATTTTTCTAAAGGGCTTTCAAAAGTAGCATATCTAAGAGGTGAAGAATTATGTACATTATTTACATTATTTACATTTGACAAATATTTGTTCTCATCTTGTTTGTTGTTAACACAACATTTCGGCTGATATACCCCACAGCCTTTATCAGGTGTCTTGGGGAAAATACCTTAGGCATGAGAACCCGGGTTCGAAATTTCCCCAAGACACCTGATGAAGTAGCCTGGTGGGTATATCAGCCAAAACGTTGTGTTAACGACAAACAAGATGAGGACAAATATCCATCAAATGTAAATAAGGTAAATAATGTAAATAAGGCTTTCAAAAGGTTGGTGGTTATCTGCAGTGTGGTCAAGAAAACGCAAATCTGTGTGACCTTGGGTAAATCTTCCCATGATAAATTCCAATTCATCGTTCATCATCGTTTAACGTCCGCTTTCTATGCTAGCATGGGTTGGACGTTTTCTTCTATCTAGGGGCCGTGATAAAGGGATTGTTTGCTCAGAATAACCAAAAGACTGAATAGGGACACTTTCCTCTTCAGCCAAGCCATCATTGACCTCTTCAAGTTCTACTTGAGGAAAGAGAGGGAGACATTACCCTCCAGTAATTTTGCTGGAAGGTAAATGAGAGTGGTGAGTGTTGCTCGAGTGAGTGAATGAGCCTCCGCATAAATACAGAATGAAGAAAACGCATACGCTTGATGGAATAATCCTGGATAATTGGGTTCCCTTGATTGGCCCTAGGTGGTGGTCATTCTCCAGAGAGTCTCTCATGTAAGTGTATGGTGTGCGGACTGTCGCTTTGTTTTCTTTTTTTTTTTGTTTTGCGTTCTCATTTAATTTCATTTGGTCCCTATTTAACTCCCTCACACACACACACACGTGCATTTTGCAACCTGTCCCTCAGATGTTCATTCATTCGTTACCATTGTGGCGAATGATGAAGATTATGATTTTTGCCATCAATATCATTATCATCACAGCTTTCTCTATTACCATTTTTCATCTCATCATCAATATTATCACCATTTTTCATCATCATCATTATCATCGTCGTCGTCGTCGTCGTCGTCACTGACATAAATATCTTCAAGCTGCTTTGGACAAACACGATATTAATTAGGTCAACTCGCATAGCACAATGACATGTTTTTGTCTCGAAACACTTATCGACCCACTGCCAACACCACCAACACCAACAACAATAACAACGCCAACTCCACCACTACAACATCATCATCATCATCATCGCATTTACCCTCATCCATATCCTCATCACCAGTAACTGCAACAACAGCAGCAGCAGCAGCAGCAGCAGATAGCATTCTGAAATCACAGCCATCGAACTCCCAAGCTGTAGTCCAACACCATCACCATCACCACTACTACTACCGCCCACACTGCTATTACAACTCCAATGAACTCCAATAACACATCTTTCAATCCCCCAAACACCACCAGCAACAATAACAAAAACAATAGCAGCAAGCATTCCATCTTCTGCTATTGGTTTTTTTTTTGGTTTTGTTGTTTTGGTTTGTTCTTTTTCAGCCATTTTAGATTTTCTTTGTGGTTTTCTTCTAAAATTGCATGTATGCGTGTGTGTGTATGTATACTCATATTCATACATATTACACACACACACACACACACACACACATACATACATACATACATACAAACATATATATATCTCTCTATATATATACACCCACTGTTATCCACATACAAC
>NC_142943.1:53045464-53050464 GCF_046866305.1 Octopus bimaculoides
AAATATAAATATATATATATATATATATATATATATATATATATATATACGATGGCCTTCTTTCAGTTTCCATCTACCAAACCCACTCACAAGGCTATAGTAGAAGACACTTGTCCAATGTGCCACACAGTGGGACTGAACCCCAAACCATGTGGTTGGTAAGCAAGCTACTTACCACACAGCCACTCCTGTGCCTATATATATATATATATATATATATATATATATATATATATATATACATATATATATTTTACATTAATTATGAAGATAATTACGAAATTATGAGTATAAAAATTAAAACATACACAATAATTTCTGAAAATCTGAAAATTCTTTTAAAATCAATAATAGATAAAGATTAATAAATTAAAAAATGTTAATTAATTGAAAAAAAAAATAGAGAAAAGAGACAAATAATGAAAAAAAATAAACAAATGGATCTATACACTGCCTTAACCAGAGCAATACAAGTTTTCCAATACGTTGAACACTAAGCTTTAGCAAAATCATAACTTTTGCTCTCTTAATTTTGCCATTAAAAGAATTTATATTATTATCATCACCATCATCATTATCACCATCATTATCATCATCATCATCATCATCTTCATCTCCATCATCAATTTTCAGAAATTTACCAAGCACATTAGCATGGCGGATGAATGTTCTGACACTGATTTCCCTTGATGATAGGGAAGAGTATATGTGTGTGTTTGTATATATATATATATATATATATATATATATACATACATGCAAATACAATACATACATATATAATGCATAAATATATATGCATATATAATACATACATACATACATATATATATATATATATATATATACATACACATATTCAATACATATATACATACATACATATATATATATATATATACACATACACATATTCAATACATATATATATACAATGTATGTGTATATATATATATATATATATATATATATATACACATACATTTAGTTTTATATATGCGTACATGTATGTGTATATGCATGTGTATACTGTAAATATATCGACACGCTATTAACAATTAATAGCGGCATATTAATGATGCTCTAATGCCATTAGTGGAATTAGGTCTACCTGAAACTTCACCTAATGCATATCTAGCTTATCTCTGTATCTTTGGTGATATGTATGTGGCTGTATGCATACTCTATGCGTATATACCTTAATGTGTATATGAGGGTAATGCATGACGTATATATGCTCATGTTTACATATGCGAGTTCGTATATGCATTGATGTAGGTGCATATGTTTCTATGTGTTTTTCTATGTATATATGTGTGTATATATATATATATATATATATATATATATATATATATATATATATATATATATATATATATATACATATATGTGTGCGTGTGTGTGTGTGTGTGTGTGTGTATGTATGTATGTATCTATCTGTCTATCTCTCTCTATATATATTTGTATGCATAACAATTAATTATTTCTTTCTCTCTTGTGTGTATGTGGTTGTATATCTATCTATCTATCTATCTATCTATCTATATACACACGCACACGCAGACACATTTCCACATGTATCCATAAACAGACACACACACACAAATAAGTGTATATATATATATATATATATATATATATATATATATATATATATTTAATCTAGTGGTTACAGCATTGCACTCCAGAACATTAGGTCATGAGTTTGATTTCTAGACCAGGTGGCTCAATGTGTTCTTGAGCAAGACACTTCACTTCATGTTGTTCCAGTCTACTCAGCTGTGAATAGGTAACTCTGTGGCAGAATGTTGACTTGCTTGTCTAACAAGCTGGGTGGCATCATTTGAAGGCTAAAATAATGTGAAGTGCATTGTGACCAGTGAGGTATAACAACATCCGATAGTCTGGTCGATACTAGGATACCATTATGTATATATATATATATATATATATATATATATATATATATATATATATGTATATATCAGGCCCACCTGACTGGCTCCTATGCCGGTGGCACATAAAATCATCCAGCTGCAAAAGCATTGCCAGATCAGATTAGAGCCTGGTACAGCTGCTGGCTCTCCAGACCTCAGTCAGACCGTCCAACCTATGCCAGCATGCGAAACAGCTGTTAAATGATGATGATATGTGTGTTTGTGTATATATATATATAAATATTTATTTATATGTATATTATTATATGTAAAGTTAAGATGCAAGGATCTAAGTGTAGAAGGTATGAAAACAACTTTTGAGGAGCAATAGTGGTTTATTGATGTAGATGGTTGTAAATTTTTCCCATATCACAGTTAGCAACAGAGGTTGCTGTGCATGTGAATGTATATATGCTTATAGGTTGTCTGTTTTGAAGTTTGATTTGCAGCCATGCCTCTTGCTAATGCTGCAGTATGGCACATTGGTCAAGAGTCTCCTTCTACAGCCACAGGCTTATTGACGCCTTATGAATGAATCCAGGAAAAAGAAAGCATAAGAAGTCCATTGTCTATATATATTTATGCATAGCTGTCTATGTGTGTGTGTGGAGGGGATGCAATATGGTACTTGGTATCAGGAAATATGGTAAATACATATAATTTAATGGGTAAATACCCCCTTCAGTTATGAATGTCCATGGGATTGCACCTAAAAAGTAACCCTCTGAGGTGCAAGTCCAGGCAAGGTTGTTTTTATGGAAGACCAGAAGTCACCTATGCATACCAGCCTCTCCTCGCCACACCACCGATGTTATCCAAGAAAAAAGGCAAAGACCAATACAACTCGACAGCAGTGATGTCACAACTCATTTCTACAGCTGAATGGACTCAAGCAATGTGAAATAAGTGTCTTGCTCAAGAACATGACACACAGCCCAGTTCGGGAATTGAACTCAGTATGATTGTGAACCCAATGCTCTAACTGGTGAGTCATACACCTTCATGTAAATTTAACTTTTATTAACTAACCCATTGTATCATTCCTTTCTCATATGATGGATAGCACTCTAATCAATTTATATTGCTGGACAATTATATAGATAAAGAAGTAACTACCTATATTCAGAAATAACTATATATGCATACATATGTAGCAATAAATTTATCTTTCCAATATTTTATACATATAAGTATCTTCACATATCTGTCTATCTATCCTTGAATCTAACTATCCATCTTTCTATCCATCTATCTTTCTATCTGTCTATCTAACTATCTATCTACCTATATATTTATCTATCTATTTACCTATCTATCTATCTATCTATCTATCTATCTATCTATCTATCTATCTTTCTATCGATCTGTCTGCCTATCCATCTATCTACATTCCTACCATGGTTGTTCCCTATGCAGTTATCTACATTTCTATCAATTAATTTGCCTCACTGTCTTTCTACTTATTAATCTATCATTAACAGAGGTCACATCTAATTAAGTAGCTAAGTGCCTATTAATTTATGAAACAAACTATTTATACCAAGCTTCTACTAGGCAGACCAAAGCACGAATATTTAAAATGCTATGTCCAGAGGCTCAGAAGGAAAATTAAGATTTAAACTCTAGACCACCTGAAGGGGAGAAAAGAACATGTAGATTCTTACATATACAGGATGTCTAATTAGTAAGCCAGCAGTTAACAACTGTAATTGAAAACCTGATAGACTTATGAGGCATATTGGTAAAATCTGGAATCTGCAGAGAATGGTAAATGTCTGCCTCGACAATAATTAGCCCATAGAAGACTTTGTAGTAAAGTTTAATAAGTTCAATTGCTGTAAGCGGTGAAGAATCTAACATCAATGTTTCGTGTGCATATGTGTGTAAGTGTGTGTATGAGTGTGCTTGTGTGTAAGTGTTTGTACGTGTTTGTGCATGAGTATGTGTGTGTTTGTGTAAGTGTGCATGTGTTCGCAAGCGTGTGAGCATGTGCATGGCTGTTAGACTGTCTGTGCGAATATTCTTCGATGAGTACAGGTATAGGTGCTGGTATGTGTGTTTCAGTGTCCCTGTCTATGTGTGTGACTGTGTCTATATCTGTGTTAGTGCTTCTGTACATATGTGTGTGCATATGACTATTTGCGCTAACACTTGTTTCCATTTGTATGCATATGTGTGTATTCGTGTTAGTGTGTGTGTGTGTGTGAATGTACAGATGAATGAAGAGGTAAGTTCTGTAGTAGAATTTATTTCTTCATTTGATGCTGATGTTTGCTGTTGTAGCTAACATAAGTTTACCTCCTATCGTCAGAATGAACATGTCAATGTAGAAATAACTCAGAGTACTAAGGAAAAGACAGAATCACTAGATCTGAACAAATAGATATAAGTATTGATACCACCGCTTACATTATTTTTAGACTTATTATCATCAACAACACAACAACAACAACAACAACAAAATTGCCTTCATATCCTGATTTTCTAAGTCCGAAGGTATGATTTGAGGCAGATTTTTAAAGCTCAAGGACATTTCTGACATCAAATCTTATGACGAAGACATGGTAGCTATTCTAAAAGCTGGAGAACACACATGCATACAAATTTACATATCTATCTGTCTGTCTATCTATCTATCTATTTATCCATCCATGAGTCATAGGTTTGCTTCATCAGAGTAGCAACAATACCAAAAGATATCTATGAAACTATGACCGTCGTTATTATCCTTTAACGTCCATATTCCATGCTGTTATGGGTTGGACATGTGGACAGGATCCATTTAGCTCAAGGACTACATTGTGCACCTGTGTTTGCTGTGCATGGTTTCTATGACAGGAAGCCCTTTCTAGTCCCAATCACTTTATAGTATGCTCTGTGGTCACTTTGTTTCTATATTTCTGTTGAAATATTCTCCTTTTGTTGTTTTCCAATTTATTTTGAAAATAAAGAATAGTTATTGCTATGAATTTTCCATTAGTAAGGTGCTGTCTGGAACAAATTAGAATAAACTGTTGATAGATGATTTCACTTTTGATCACTGTAAGAAAGAAAATCACA
>NC_142943.1:53057964-53072964 GCF_046866305.1 Octopus bimaculoides
AAAACATAAAAAACAGACAGTGTTGGAACTCTTTTAAACAAAATAATATATATATATATATATATATATATATATATATATATATATATATATATATAGTTCATTAAAAATTAATTTCAACATAACACATATATTCTTGAAATTAACATTTCAAAAATAAACATTAATATACAATATCAATTTTAAATACTTTAAAATATTGAAATATTGATACAATATTAACATATAGAAGACGAAGAAGGTGGCAATGACAACAACGACAATGAAGAAGAAGAAGAAGAAGAAGAAGAAGAAGAAGAAGAAGGAGAAGAAGAAGAGATACGATGACTATGACGATGACAATCATGATGATTAAAAGCATAAATAAACTGTTAATTTTAGTAAAAATTAATAACAAAAAAAAAAATTATTTTTTCACAAAGTGTCATTTTGAAAATAAACATTAACAAAATAATAATTTTTTTATGAAATTATAAATAGAAATTAAAATTAAAAATAATAACATGAAATAAATTTTCAAAAATAATATAAGTATATAAGATGGAAAGTTGGAAAGTTGAAGATCAAAGTTCAAAAGGGAGTGGGGGAATGTGTTGGGTTATATGCAAGGGTTAATAGGGTAATATTTTTATTACCTTATTTTTTAATTTATATTATATATATATTTTTTTTTCTAGGCTTATGTTTTCAAGGAGTAAACCAATAATTAACTAAGAAATAAAACATCTAATAAAAACAAGCAATAATGAATGAATTTTGAAAAAAAAAAAGAAATCAAAAATGTGCAAAAAAAATGAATGTCTAAACAAATACATACATACATAAACATACATACATACATATATATATATATATATATATATATAAAGATAGATAGATAGATTGAGAGAAAGGGAGAGAGAGAGACATATATACTAGCCACCATTTATTAGAAATTAAGTATATTATAGACAAAGCAGAAAGATGCAGAAGGAGGATTCAGGAGGAAGAGGAGGGGGAGGAGGAAAAGTGGAGGGGGAGAAAGAGGAGGAAACAGTTGGCCACCACAATTTTTATAAACAGAGTAAACATCATGCTGTTGTTGTTGTTATTTAACCTCTGTCAACCCTGATCAACTAGGTGCCTTCTTAAAAGTATGCTAGGAATGATAGGATTCATTTATTGTATATTTTTATTTTTTATTTCTTTAATTTTATTTGTTTCAGTCATTTGACTGCGGCCATGCTGGAGCACCGCCTTTAGTTGAGCAAATTAACTCCCAGGACTTATTCTTTCTAAGCCTAATACTTATTCTATCGGTCTCTCTTGTCACCCATGGTTTATATTATTTCATCTCTGAGAATTCCATTTTTTTCAAAATTCTAGACTGTATTTTCCAATGTATCTTTCATTTAAGATTTTTAGGTTTGTGAGGTATTTTGCTGCCGTGCTCAGATTTGTATACTAGAAATACCAGTAAAACTTCTCTGAAATTTCACCCAATCATCTTTAAAAAGATCTCCACATGGCTCAGCATTTGTTGTTTTGGGGTGGCTTCTGTGCCTCATTGTCTCCAAGAGTTATGCCAGCAAAGTGAAAGCTCCAGGTACAGACATCTATCCAGGACTGGTCAAAAGACAGAGCCCAGACTAATATGGATCACCTCTTGCCAGATATGAAAGTGGGCCTGAAGAGAGCCAATAATTCTGCCAAGGAAAAAGCAAAGATATAGGAGCATTCATGGCAATTCAAATCCAACAAGACCAAGGAAACATATGCAGCAGAATCTCGAAGGATGAATAGGCCACAACTTCAGGAAACCAGCATCCTGCATTACACATCAAGAAAACAGAAATTAGGAATCCCCTAAAATTAGCTTGACCTGCAATATTGAGACTGAGCTGAAAAAGCAGGGGTCAAACTGGAGAGATTCAACCAGAGTCAAGAGCAGCAGAGAAAGGTTATCAATGGCCTATACTCCACAGGGAGCAAAGGGCTTAATGAATGAATGAATGAATGAACCTAAATCTATAAGATATATCAGAAAATATGATCCTTAGTTAATATGATCCTTTCTACTGGAAGCATAAGGCTTTAGATTTGGGTGAAGGGATTAAGTCGATTACATCAACCCCAGTGCATAAGTGGTACTTGTTTAATCAACTCTGAAAAGATGAAAGACAAAGTCGACCCTAGTGGAATTTGAACTCAGAACATATCGGCAGATGAAATACTGCTAAGCATTTTGCCTGGCATGCTAACGGTTCTGCCTGCTTGCCACCTCATCGTTAGTTAATATAATATTATTTAATATTAAAGTGATGAACTGGCAGAATCATTAGCTTGCCGGGCAAAATGCTTATTGATATTTTCTCCATTCTTATGTTCTGAGTTCAAATTCTGCCAAGGTCAACTTTGCTTTCATCCTTTTAGGGTCGATAAAACAAGTGTCAGTTGAGTCTTGGGGTTGATCCATTCAACTATACCCCTACTCCAAAATTTGCCAAAATTTGAAAATAAAATTTGATATTATGATAACTCAGTCAGGTCAGAGCTGGAATGCTCTGATCATAGGTCTCCTGTATCAAGATTGACCAAGGGCTAAACAACATCACCAACAACAACAACAACAACATGTTTGTGTTCATTATGTTGCTAAAATGTCCCTTTGCTGATACGAGTATGATGATAACGACTATGGTGATAACGATAACGGTTATGCTGATTATGATGTTGATGATAATGATGAAGATGATGGTCGTTGTGAGAAGGCAGGTAATGACGTTATTGATCATAATGATTATATTAATGGTGGTGATAATGATTGTATCATGGCCATTGAATTAGTGCTTGTGATGGCTTAAGGTAGGGATTCGGATGATCAAGGTCATGATGATGAATATGATGTTTTGTGAACCCTTTGATGATAGTCAGAAAGTTGTTGTTGTTGTTGTTGTGACAATGATAATAATGAGACGTTATCATAATAATGATGATGATGATGTTATATATATATAAATATATACATACATATGTATGTATGTATATACATGCATGTATACACACACACACATATATGTGTATATGTACATATGTATATGCATATATATTCTATGGATGGATGGATAATGATAATTATTGTGATGATGATGGTGATGTTATATATATATAAATATATACATACATATGTATGTATGTATATACATGCATGTATACACACACACATATATGTGTATATGTACATATGTATATGCATATATATTCTATGGATGGATGGATAATGATAATTATTGTGATGATGATGGTGATGCTGCTAATTATTACAGTCTTTACCATCATGATTAGAAAATTTAATTGGAGTTTTTAAGTGTCATCTATGTGGGCTTTATGTAAATTTATGGGTATGTACATGAGCATATATATATATATATATATATATATATATATATATATATATATACATATATATGCATACCTACATACATACACTCAGACATAAATACATACATACATACAAACAGATAGATAGATGGATAGACAGATAGAGAGATATGTCTACAAGTGTGCATGCGAACATGAACGTGTGTTTATTATTAAGTATGAAGCGGGAACAGGAGAAGTAGGAGGACAAGTTAGAAGTAGCAGGTGTAGGAGAAGGTGGAGGCAAGGAGAAGGTGGAGGCAAGGAGAAGGTGGAGGCAAGGAGAAGGTGGAGGCAAGGAGAAGGTGGAGGCAAGGAGAAGGTGTAGCAGGAGTGAAGAGGAGGGTGAAGGGAGGAGTTGAAAAAAGTCAGCATGCATTGCTCAGGTCAAGAACATGAGTGTTTCTTTTTTATATTTTCAAAAATTTCTGTCAATTTAGATCTCATGAAAATGAGTGTGTTAGCTTCCATTTTCTTCTTCTTTCCACCATCACCTTATTATTATTATTATTATTATTATTATTATTATCATTATTATTATTATTATTATTATTATTATTATTTATCCAGCATAGTTTGTTGTGGTGAAGGGGGAGATATTATCACTGCAGTATAAAGACAACACTTAATTGAAATTAATTTCAGCCATCCTTCCAACCCCACTGTTCAACGAAACAAGAAACAACTAAAGGAATAAGACAAGAATAAAATCTGAAAAAATTGCTCTAATTACAACTTAATCAGGCTATGAAAATTGCTAATTACACAGTTTAAGCAAATATTTGCAATGGTAATCATGTATTTCTTGCCAAGGAAATTCAAAATTTGTACTTTATATTTTTGTTTTATCATCATTATTATTAATTTTTTTTAGAGCAGCAATGTTTCTTTCTCTCTTTCTTTATTTTTTCTTTTTTGTTTCCTTTCACTTTAATTTATTCAATTATTTACTTATTTAATTATCAATATTATTATCATTATCATCATAAAATGTTATTAGTATTATTATTAAATAAAAATATTTGTAAACAATATCTTTTTAACGTTTTATTATTATTATTATCATCATCATCATCATCATCATCATCATCATCATCATCATCATCATCATCATCATCATCATCCTCTTCATCATCATTATTATTCATAAATTAAAATCTAAAGAAAAATTATCACGGATATTAACAAAAATATATAAATAAATGATAATTTCTTTAAAAAAAGGAATTAATTATTTTTGTTGTTATTGTTTCTTATTTGTTATTATATTCATAGACTTAAAATATTGCTAATATATTCACTACTTAATATTCGTAATATATTCTTGTATTTGTATTTCAAGATAACAAAATAAGTTCAATATTTATTGAAAACAAAAAACAAATTCTTGTAAAAATATATACTGTATACACTTGATTTATTGGTAGTGTATAATAAAAAAATAAAAATTGTTATATAGACAAATTGAACAAGCTATGATGAAGATATAAGATTATGTGGTAGTCATTCATTTCTCAAAATTTAAATACTGGAATTCAAAGAGATTATAATGGTAAATCAAATATATATTTTGAATTAATTAACTGCTAATATTTTTATCGTTAATATCAGAGAGATAACTAATTTGAGATTGAAAAGTAAAAGAGTGGATTTGTTTCTATTTTATTCCTCAAATTACACCTTATAATGTCTAAAATATATATTTTCTTGTCATGAAAATAAAGATATATAGGTATGAGATGTTATGCAGTGGATTAGCAGACACATAGGAGCATCTAACAAAATGGCTTGTGGTATTACTTCGAGTTCTTTAGAGTATGAGTTCAAATCCTTCTAGGGTTGATAAAGAAAGTACCACTTCAGTGGTACTGACCTGACCTTTCTTTTCAAAAATTGGCCTTGTGCCAAAATTTGAAACTAATGGTATCATTATCAAGGGAGAGAGAGCAGTGCATGCCATCCAAGTGACACTGGGGTACAAATATACAAAGCCCAATATACCCGTCATGACTACCCATCTGATAAGGGTACACCAGGTACATGCATCACAACTGTATGTGCATGACATGGTGACATCATAGCAAGACAAAAAGTGCATGACCTTGCAAGAGGAGCCCAGACAGAATTTTCTTCAGGTCGGGAGGCCCATCCTGTTCAAAAGGTCCTTGAAGAAGGGCTGTTTAAGGATGTTGAACAAAACATCCATGTTGGCAGAGGTAAATTATTCAAATTGTAAAAATTCCTCTCAACACATTGCTATGATACTCCCCCACTACTTCTACTTGTGATCAGAAGTGCACATATCATAAGCCCCTAAGGGACATTCTCAACTGGTTAAGGACAAGCGACCAACAAGCAAACCAGTGGTATTGAGCAGAATATTTGCTGTAGCCCGTCTTTTATACTGAGACAAAACATATACATGATATCACTACCATTCACTTAAAATCAGAAGTATTATTATTATTATCATCATCATCATCATCATTATCATTAAGGTGGTGAAGGTGGTGGGCTGGCAGAAGCTTTGTTTCAGTCATTGGGCTGCGGCCATGCTGGGGCACCACCGTGAATGTTTTCCTCTAACAAATTGGTCACAGTATTCATATTTAAGCCTGGTACCGTTGGTCTCTTTTGCCATGTTATGGGGACAAAAGCAAACTGAAATTTGACAAACTAGTTGTCAAGTATGCGTGACAAACACAAATACAAATACATACATATATATATACATATATATATATATATATATATATATATATATATATATATATATATATATATATATATATATATACATATATATATATATATATATACATATATATATATATATATATATACATATATATATATATATATATATATACATATATATATATATATATATACATATACATATATATATATATATATATACATATACATATATATATATATATATATACATATATATATATATATATATATACATATATATATATATATATATACATATATATATATATATACATATATATATATATATATACATATATATATATATATATACATATATATATATATATATATATATATATATACATATATATATATATATATATATACATATATATATACATATATATATATATATATATATATATATATATATATACATATATATATACATATATATATATATATATATATATATATATATATATATACATATATATATATATATATATGTATATATATATATCCCTCTCTTATACCCACCCTCTCTCCTCTCTTCCTCTCCCCTCCCATACCCATCTTCCCCCTCTCTTACATCGACCTTCCCCTTCTCCCTCCTCGTCAACACTCCCTCATAAGCTCATCCCACCACACCCCAACACACTCCTACTCTACCTTCCCACTCCACCCCATCCAATTCCTTACACCCACCACCCACCCCTACCCACATACCCCACCCTACCCACATACCCCTACCTCTACCCCACACTCCACCCATGCCTTCCCCACCTCCCAACACCCTCACATCACACCACACCAATACCCTTGCATCACACCACGCACACCACACCAATACCCTCGCATCACACCACGCACACACTACAACTGACCAACTACTTTCTCCCTTTCTCCCTTCCCCCATTTTCACACTACATACGTCAAGACCACCAGCAGTCTACCTCCCACACACAGCCCCTCGTTCCCGATCACCGTTCGTTATCTCCCCCTTTCTTAGCTCTCCTGAAATAAGAATTTCTAACTTCCGGTCAGTCAGCCATTGTTATGATCGGCCATTATTATGATTGACCGTTGACTGAACACTATTCAATTTTTTTTCTCCGTGTTTTTCTCCTTGTCTCCGTATTCTTTCTGTTGAAGAGCGTAGCTCGAAACGTCAAAGACTTTCCGTATTCCCGAGCGTCATACTAATATATACTTTTGTTATTTACACCACCTGTCCTCGTCTGTTGTTATTTTTTGTATAATCTCCCATATATATATACATATATATATACATATATATATATATATATATATATATATACATATATATATATATATATATATATATATATATATCTTTTACTTGTTTTAGTCATTAAACTGATTAGACAGTGGCCATGCTGGAGCACTGCTTTGAAGAACTTTCAGTTGAATGAATTGACCCCAGTACTTAATTTTGTTAAGCCTAGCACTAATTTTATCGATCACTTTTGCTGAACCACCAAGTTACAGGGATGTAAACAAGCCATCGCCAGTTGTCAAGTGGTGGTTGGGGTACAAACACACACAAATACACATACACACACACACACACACATATACATGTATATATACGATGAGCTTCTTTCAGTTTCTGTTTACCAAATCCACAAGGCCTTGGGCAGCCTGAGGCTGTAGTAGAAGACACTTGTCCAAGTTGCCACGTAGTGGGACTGAGCCCAGAACCATGTGGTTGGGAAGCAAACTTCCTACCACACAGCCATGACTGCACATATTAAAAAAAATATGGTCAACCTAACCTAGGTTTAAACAATTACATTAATGCTTCAGAACATGTAAAGAGTTTGCATTTGTCAGATGCAATGAGAAACAAATTGACGAAAGCAACTCCATCACCTCCATTTTAAAGTGAATTATTTATTGAGTTCCCAGTTATATTTTTATATCTTTTTTTTCTAATTATTTGGTGATTGCATTTGCCTAATCTGTGTAATTAGCTATTTTTCATAGCCTGATTAAATTGTAATTAGAAGAATTTTTTTTAATATTTTCTAAAATCTTTTCTGGTTCATGTAAGGCTAAAATAAATAGAGCATGTAGTCTCTATTTAGGGAGTCCTTTACAATACATTATGAATATTGAATTACTGAATATATTAAAAATATTTTAGAATCTGCATTTAATTATTTAAAAAACTTTTTTTATCTTAGTACAAATTTATTAACTTATAATATAGAAGATTAGCAAGTTGATTGAAATCATCTTCAATATATTATTTGTTATTTTACAAGCCATGGGGAAATGATAGCAAAGTTATGGTCAACCCTGCTAAGATTTGAAATCAGAACATAAAGATCGCTAACTACTCCGGAGCAATTTTCTGGTGCTCTATTAATTTTGCTCTGTTATCATCAGTAATGAACTTAACAATGTTCTAATAAGATCAATAATATTAATAATAAGGCTTATAATAATAATAGTAATATTTATTATTATTATTGTTATCATTATTATAACTACATTTTTATCATTCTAAATTAAAAAATTACGTTTTGATAATGAGGATGATAAAACTGATAATTTAATAATAATAATAATAATAATAATAATAATAATAATAATAATAATAATCACACTAATAATACTACGACTAAAAATGGTAATATTAATATTAGAGTTTATAATTAATGAATTAAATAAAAATATAAAGAAATGACATATTAAATTTTAAAAATGAGTAAAATATTCCAGTTTGAACAAACAAAAGTAGAAAATTTTGAGTTTCCTTGGCAAGAATTTTAAGATTAGCATTGCAAATATTTCCTTAACCTGCGTAATTAGCTATTTCATAGCCTAATTAAGATGTAATTATACAATTTTTTCACAGTTGTGTTCCCTTTTATTATTACTATCATTTATTATTATTATTATTATTATTATTTTTATTATTATTATCAACATCATCATTGTAATTATTATTGCTAATTTGTTGTTTTCAGTTTTGTTATATCATATCTACAAATCTCTCTAACATCAGCTTTCTATAATTTTAGATTAAGAAGGATTAAGTTATAAAGCTTGAAAAAAAAATTAAATTATCAAGAATCCATGGGAAGAGGAAATCTGTGAAGGTCTACAATAGTAAATCTTAGTAAATAAAATACATGAAAATTAAATATGGTCTTACAACATGTGGGAATTAGTGTGGTGTTTGGAAGTTCATGTGCTGAAGAAAGGAACCGGCTTCCTGAAATTTCAGAATTTTCCTTTGCTCACAGTAGAACTAACATAAGTTCATATGCTATGTGTAAGTTCTTGTACTGAAGAAGGTCTGTGTTTCTTGTAATGTCATAACCTCTTCACAGCAACTAAAGAAACATCAGAATTTGCATCTCTTCATGGTATATTGACTTAAGGTTTACGAGACTTAAGGTTATGTGGAAGCTCATGTACTAAAGAAAAGCCCTGGTTCTTGAAACCCCAGAGCTCATCTTTGCACTCAGCACATTAACTGAATAACAAACAAAGGAAGAGTTATCAATGTTGGTCAATCTCATTCATTGAAATCACACTTCACCAGCTATACAAAAAAAAAAAAAAAAAAAAAAAAAACAAGACAAAAAAACCTGACTAAACATGTTTGATAATGTAGTCCTAGATACACTGTTCATAAGAAAGATCGATAAGGTCCTGGTTGAAGTATTTTTTTCATAATAACTGCAGAATCAAAGTTGATATTCAGGCTTAACAAGCACAAAACCGAAACCAACTCATATATGGTACATTCATAGAAGCATGAATGAAAATATTACAAGTTTCTGATTAAGCTTTGATCAAAGTTGTTCTAGCAGGAAAATATTGTGTCAACTTTAAGGAAGTATTGTATACATTCTGGATCTTTGCATTGCACTGGCTGAGCAAAATGGTGATATATATATATACATTCCTTGTAAAAAAATACATCATCAAACACTGTACTTCTGAAGACCAATGAAATAAAGGAAATCCCTCACAAAATATGTCTGGAATTTGGTTAACTACACCATGGCAAATTGTTTCTTCTTGCACCTTTTTATTAGCCATATCATCACAACAAACCAGAGACAGTTGCAATTACATAAACTTTGCAGTGAGTTTGTCAGCTTACCACCAAATAAAAATAATTTGTTTTTCCCTTTCGGCTCTGGTCTTTAAATACCTGTGTTTTCCTATTCTAACCTTTATCAATCAACTGCCTCATCCAAAGACCACCCCTATCTTCCAATCATTTGCACAATTAAGAAGTACTGGCTTTAGGTTCCCTTTTCTTGTCCTTCTACATGATTTCTGACCCCTTGGTTATGAAAAACAATTTGATGGTACTACACTGTTTTGTTTTTACATGTGCCATTGAAAAAAAAAAATGCTCAGTACTTGGCTGTGCAACCAGCATATCCTTCAAAGGAAAAATTGCACATAATTAGTAAAATATGTCAATGATGCATTACCAACATACTTATACTCATCTCCAAGTGTTCTATGAAACTTGGCTTGGCATGGAAGTACATTGAAAACTGATGATATTTAGTACCAATTCTAAAGACACCCTGTTGACTTCTACAATATCCATACATGCAGTTTTACTGGTTTTGCAGATTTTCAGTTTGCTTTCCACCTCAAGTAGATGATTTAACTGTTCATGCTATTTCAGTAACCCCTGATGTAATCCTAATGGATTATGCTTCAACCATCTTTTTTAGTTTAAACTTTGGCTCTTCTATCTTGAGAATGTTGCTCACAGTTCTTTATCTTTAGGTCTTGCACTAATAATGAATCATAAAGATTGTGGGTTCTACTGAATCGTATTGTGGTATAATGTGACTGAGGCTCAAGCTAACTTAATCCCTCTCACCAGAGGTTTTAAAGATTGACGGAGTTTTGAAACTTTTCCTTAAAGAACATGCTGGCTGCACACACACAACAAACTGCCAATGGTGTTAAACATGAGGCAAGGCCAGGTCAGGGACAAAGTGCACTTTTCCACCCCTTTTACATTCTTTACTGGGGTTTAATGCATTTAGAGTAGCCATATATATCTATGCGGGTATGTGTTGTGAGTGTGTGTGTGTATGTACATTCGTTCTCAGTACACATGCAGACACTTACAAAAATATAAATAGACATACATACACATATCGATGTAAATCTTTACAAACGAATACATATGTATAAAGCTGATATAAAAGTGTGATATTCAGGACATACATTTACAAACACAAACATACATACACACAGATGTATGCTAAAAGATAATTAAGTGTAATGGCAGAGAGAAGAAACTGTAAGACATAAAAAAAAAACTGAAATGAGGCAGGTGCACAAAAGTTAAAGGTATCGTTACATAACAATGAATACATAAGCACAAATCAGGAAAAAGAAACACACACATACATATGTATGTTTAAAGGTCATTGGGTGTAGAGCAAGAAGAGATATGAAAACATATAAGTAGTGAGAGTTAAAGCAAAATGGAAAACTGTAGTCTCACACAACTATATACTATGTGTGAAAGAATGATCAAGGTAGATCATATATATTTGTAGAGATAAAATAAGAAGTGGCTCTGTGGTAAGTAGCTTGCTTACCAGCCACATGGTCTGGGTTCAGTCCCACTGCATGGCACCTTGGGAAAAGTGTCTTCTACTATAGTCTCAGGCCGACCAAAGCCTTGTGAGTAGATTTTGTAGATGGAAACCGGAAGAAGCCTTTCGTATATATATATATATATATATATATATATATATATACATGTGTGAATGTTTTCCACCACATTTCTTAAAAATCATGGTAGACGCCTTGGTCTCAGGACCACTCATGTCTAGAAAGTGAGGTTGGGGGTAAGCAAAGGAATGCTCCCCATAGAAAATCCAGCTCCCAAAAAGTCTCATGATAGCAAAAGAGAATGGGCACCAGCCAGCCCAAAGGATGGGGTGGACTTCACCTGCCTACATCGGTAGGCATTGAGGTAGATCCAGCCACCCCCGCTAACAGGGACAAAACCTGGATTTAAAACACTGGATGATAATGATGATGATGATGATGATGATGATGATGTGTATATATCTGTGTCTGTGTTTGTCCCCCCAACATCGCTTGACAACCGATGCTGGTTTGTTTACGTCCCCATAACTTAGCTGGTTGGCAAAATAGACCGAAAGAATGAGTACTAGGCTCACAAAGAATAAGTCCCAGGGTCGATTTGTTCGACTAAAGGCGGTGCTCCAGCATGGCTGCAGTCAAATGACTGAAACAAATAAAAGAATGAAAAGAATATATTAGCAGGAAATTGCATGAAGCTCAAGGGAGTTAGCGAGTAACTGATTTAAGAAATGAACTGTTAAGAATGAGACATGGAGAACGATTTATGCTTAGCCAGATCCCCGTATCACCATGCATTATATGTTTATGTATGTGCATGTGTGTGTGTGTGTGTGTGTGAGTGTATCTTGATATAAATACATATACATATAGATATCAAGTGAATACGAAATTATAAATTGTGAATCATATTCTGACCAAGGAAGGTAACTTGGCAGTGTCATGAAAGTTTAGATTTCCCTAAGTATAAATAAAGTAAGCCTAAAGAAGTCTAACCTTGAATTTTCTTACTTATGAACACTTGTCAAACAATTTTACATATATAAAATATATAATATATTGAATTAAATTCCACTGCCTCACCTGAAGCTATCCCTATCTTTCCTCATTAAAAATTATGCAATCTTCAAGTTATTTCATGAGGAAAATCAAAGCAAACAAGCCCCTTTTATCCTGAATAATCACTTATTTTGACCAGTTACATTTGTCGTGATTTTTCTGGAAAGTGCTCTTATCTTTTTATAGTCTCATGTTTCAAAGCTTTATTTTAGCATGACACTCAAAGGATAAATGTATTATCTTTAGTGGACTTTATCATTATGTATATCTATATAAAGCATGCATAATGATAGATATTTTTATGAATATATATATATATATATATATATATATATATATATATATATGTGTGTGTGTGTGTATGTCTTTATATATATGTACACATACATATGTATGGATGTATATATCTATGTGCACACTCATACACTCACACACACACACAGACATATATGCACTCATACACACACACTCTCTCATATATGTACACACAATTCTGACAAACAAAGCCACCACACTGCCAATATCTATTTCGTGAGAACAGTCTATAATTAGCTCTCATAATGAAGATGTGTAATTAGGATTCTCCTTCTTTGCGTGTCGTTGATACAACTATGCAGGCATTGCTAGTAATGGGTTGAGGGTTTGGTGAAAGGATGGGCGGGAATTAAAGCCTGTCTCTTTTATAGAAAAACGACATCAACAGACATTTAAAACAGAAGCAGCTATATCAGTGACAGTAGAAGTAACTGAAGACCAGTAACTACAACAACGTTGATGGCACAAATGACAACAATAGTAATAATGATACAACTTTGGTGACAACAATAACATGTATAGAGATATAGCAACAATCAAAAACAAGATAAACTTCACTAGCCATAACAATACTACAAGTAGTAATGACACCAGTAGCATTAACATTAACAGCACTAGCCAATTAAAGAGCCTATATATGGTCATCTGATTTGCCTGAAATAGCAGCCAAACCTTCCTTAGATTACACCCTACCATTTCAGAAATTAATTCATTGGATAATGTGGTCTTGGGTATGTTACAGAAGGGGCGTGGCTTAGTGGTTAGGGTATTCAGCTCATGGTTATAAGGTCATAAGTTTAATTCCTGGTGTACATTGTATCCTTGAGCAAGATACTTCATTTCACATTGCTCCAGTCCACTCAACAGGCGAAAATAAATAGTACCCGTAGTTGAAAAGTGCCAGCCTTATCACACTGTGTGTTATGTTGAACCTCCTTGAGAACTACATTAAGGGTACGCGTGTCTGTGGAGTGCTCAGCCACTTGCATGCTAATTTCATGAGCAGGCTGTTCCAATGACCGGAGCAACTGGAAGTCTCATTGACAGAATACCTGTTCAGGTATGTTACCTGTGGGGAAATAGATAACATTTGCCATGGCTGAAAATCCTTTGATCACATAGGTTTGCTAGATTAGGGTTGATCTGGGACTAAACGACAAGGGTGGCAGCACAAGCTAATCAAGGAGCCTCTATATAGTCATTCAATACAAGAAACCACAGTTTCTGAAATCACACCCAGGCCATCTTAAAAATTTGTAATGTGGTGGTTGTGCTAGTGGTGGTGGTGACTGTGGTGGTGGCAGTGGTGGTTTTGAGTGTGGTGGTGGTGGTGGTGGTGGTGGTGGTGATTGTGGTAATGGTAGTCGTGGTGATAGTGGTGGTGGTTGTGGCAGGGGTAGTCGTGGTGGTGGTAGTGTTCATACACATTGCTTTTTATCTTTCTTGTCCTAGTGTTGGCAATCATTAGCATAATGGTCCTGGCCTTGTTGGAACAGCTGTTGTTGTTGGTGGTGATGTATTAATAGCAATAGTTGTCAGAGTGGTGATGATGATGATGATGGTGACGTCTGTACCAGTGTTGTTTGTTGGGGTGCTGAAGGGCACAAAGGGCAAGCAGAGTAACATCATCATTGGCATTGTTATTTTTAATCGATATTGTTGTTGATGCTTTTGGGGTAGGGGTGGGGATGGGGTGGTGGTTTATAGCAGTGCTAGTAGTCGTAGTAGTGGTGGTGGCATTGGTGCTTGTGGCAATGTTAGTGGTGGTATTAGTGGCTGCAGTGGTCAGTGTAAATGTTGTTTATAAATGTGTTGGGCATTAGTGGTCATTGGAAACTTTTTTTATATTTTACTCATTTCAGCCATTAG
>NC_142943.1:53075464-53077964 GCF_046866305.1 Octopus bimaculoides
AATTGACTGCCCCCCATCCCCAAAAATTTTGGGCTTTGCGCTTATGGTAGAAAAGAATTTACTAGTTGCATCACCATGATAGGAGATCTGTTGTGGTTTTAGTATTTTCTGATATTGTCTTATAGTGTTGAGATAATGTGTTTAGTTGTTATTAACAAGTCTGTTTAATTAAGGTTGACTAGTGCTAAGAATTCACGCTTCACTGCATGTCTTTATTGAATATTATTGTTTGATTTTTGAAAATTAACTCCTTTGGCTTTCCAAATGGGAAAGCTTCAAGATATGTTGCTGCTTAAGCACAGATGGAGAACTAGCAGTGTTATTAAGGTACAGCACAAAATACTTTGTGGTATTTCGTACTGCACTCTGTGCTCCGAGATCAAATGCAGTTGAGATCAACATTTCATCTTTCATCCTTTCTGAGGAATCGAGAAATTAAAGAAATCCAGAAGGGTACTGAAAATTCAATAGAGCTTTGAATGTAATGCCTTGTGAGAATAGTTCCAGGTCTTCATGTTCTGAAATTTTAGGGGACAGACAAAGTCCATCATTGGATTTAAATCTTCCATTTGGACATCAATTGTGTTTAGTAGAATTAACACAATATGAATTCATACAACTCACACAGAGGAAATGTTTGAGCCAGGCCTCTGGGGGCGAGAATGATATCCTCACTCTTCTTCTCACCAACTTTTGAGCCCCCAGAAAGAAGAAAAGGTGGGATTAGGGAAGCTGCTTTTTCTTCTCAAATGTTGCATCACAAAACAAAAACAAAAAGAAGACAAACATAATTTTCATCACTGCTAATGATTCTTTAATTCTTTTTGCATGTTTCAGTCATTTGACTGCGGCCATGCTGGAGCACCACCTTGAAGGGCTTTAGTTAAACTTGTTTTTTAAGCTTAGTACTTATTCTATGAGTCCCTTTTGCTGAAACACTGAGTTATAGGGACATAAACACACCAACACCGGTTGTCAAGCTGTGATCGGGTAACAAACACAGACACAACACACACACACACACACACACACACACACACACACACACACACACATACAACAAGCTTCTTCCAGTTTCTACCAACCAAATCCACTCACAAGGCTTTCGTGTACCTGAAGCTATAGTAGAAGATACTTGCCCAAGGTGCCACACAGTGGTACTGAACACGGCACCATGTGGCTGGGCAACAAGCTTCTTATTTCTTTATTGCCCACAAGGGGCTAAACATAGAGGGGACAAACAAGGACAGACAAAGGGATTAAGTCGATTACATTGACCCCAGTGCATAACTGGTACTTTTTAATCGACCCCGAAAGGATGAAAGGATAAGTCGACCTCAGTGGAATTTGAACTTATAGCGTAGCGGCAGACGAAATACCGCTAAGCATTTCGCCCGGTGTGCTAACGTTTTTGCCAGCAACAAGCTTCTTACCACACAACCATGCCTATGCATGTATATATATATATGACGGGATTCTTTCAGTTTCCATCTACCAAATCCACTCACAAGGCTTTGGTTGGCTCGAGGCTGTAGTAGAAGACACTTGCCCAAGTTGCCACACAGTAAGACTGTTAAATGATAAGGCACTAAAAGAGAATGACTCTCCCCAGAAAACAACAAAAATGTAATATTAAACCAGTCAGGAAAGTGGGTGTATGGGAGGAGGTTGTGAATATTGAAACAGTTGAAAAGCAAAACAAAAACAATATGAAAAAGAAAAAAAGTTTGAAGATAGTCACTGAAAAGTACATGTATGAAAAACATTATCATTACTGTTATTACAATTATATATATTTTGGGTTTGATTTTTTTTAATGTGTGTATATATAATATTTTTTTGTTTTATGTCAATTATTCATGTTTGCTTGTAGGTATATGTGTATGTGAGTGAATGTCTATGCATATATATAGATATATGTGTGTGTGTGTGTGTGTGTGTGTGTGTGTGTGTGTAATTGAATATCTATATCTCTTTGCATGTATGTGTAACAGTGTGTGTAGGAAGCTTGTTTGTTGTGTCTCCTTATTGTGATGGTTTATTTTTATAACTTCTTGGTGAGATTATAAAAATATAGACATATACACATGTACACCCACATATACACTCACGTACTCATACACACACACACATGCATGCATGCACTCTCATATGTATAGATACATATACGTATATATGTAGGTAGGTTGGTTGGTAGGCTGGTAGATCGGTAGGTGAACAAATGAAAAAGCTATCAATATATTTATGGAGTTGTAAAAATTTAATAAAAGATTGACTTAGCTCTGCATTACTTAAAGTTTTATTGGTGAGGAAGTGTACTTCCACCCTCAGCTATATGGAATCAGAGTGAAATGAAATTAAGAATGCTTTCTAGGGGAGAATATTTGGGCTTCCATTCATTAGTTCAGGTCACATGAATAATTTTGTAAGAGAGCAACAGCAGATAATCATTTACATCTTTCCACACACACACAAACATATGGCGTGAATGCCAAGCAGT
>NC_142943.1:53087964-53090464 GCF_046866305.1 Octopus bimaculoides
AAGTTCTTTTGGTTAATTTTTTTCTAGATTTTTTGTTGTTCTTTTTTATACAGCAATTATTATTTTTATATCTATTTTATGTTTATTTTTTTAACTGATAGAGAAATTTTTGTATTGGGTTGGTGTTTTATTTGTTGTTGTTGTTGTTGTTGAAGAAAAGTAAGATACAGGAAGAGAATGGTTCAGTTATAGTTTGGCTTCATTTTGGTTTCATTTGGATGAAAAAATTTTGGATCCTGTTTAATAAAATATGATTGAAGTATGTGAATAAGTTTGTTCTCACATACATACATGCACACACACACATATATATATATATGTGTGTGTGTGTGTGTGTGTGTATGCATATATCATATATATGCATATATATATATAGGTACATGTATGTGTGTGTGTACACACACACACATACATATATATATATATATATATATATATATATATATATATATATATATATATATATGTATGTATGTATATGCAGTTATGGAAAAGTGAATGTTAAGAGGATGATATAAATATATGTTTGACTATATAATCCAGAGAAACCTATTGAATAAATAGTAGATTTTAGTTATTTATTCTCAATGTCTACCTATAATAATCAGAAAATGAGACAGTATTATAAACTAGAAAATCTCCTCACAATACTCCAATAAAGCAATGTTCCACCAAGCAAATTAATTCACATTAAAACCCTGAAATGAGCAGTTTCAAACAGTTGGAAGTTTGGGGGCAAAAACCTCTCAAATGATCCAAAGTCCAAACAATGCTAGGTAAAGGAATACTGCTTGTTCTTCACCTAAATCTAGCAGCAAATGTGAAACGTCTCAATACATTATGTATACAAAATTTTCAACAGGAACAAAGTAAATGTTAGATTCAGCTGCACAGAAAACATGCCATCTAAGCTATGTTAGAATTTATGTTGTGTGTTTGTGTACATTAACATTTGTACATATTTGATTATACATATACATGTGTGTGTTTCTATGTGTATATCCATCTCTCTCTCTCTCTCTCTCTCTCTCTCTCTATATATATATATATATATATATATATATATATAGAGACGGTTTAGATATAGATTCAAGGCTTGAATATGGTACTTATGCGAAGGCACCCGAATATCACATCCCAAAAGGATGGGTGATTAAAATCAAATAATAAGCAACACGGATTTCAAAAGTGATTGCAGTACGCACGTTTCATGCTACTTCAATTTATTTAAGTAATGTGAGCATTACCTTAAATGCAATATGAAGAGCAATCTTCAGCTGCACGAAAAAATGTAGAAAAAAGACATATTACAAATGTGGCAACATATTAAAACCAAGTGGGAGAGAGCAGAGGAAGAATATATAAGTCCATCTTGACATAGCAGGGTCTATCAGGCTATATATATATATATATATATATATATATATATATATATATATATATATATATGCATACATACATACAGATAGATAGATGGATGGATGGAGGGATGGACAGACGGATAGATGATAGATAGGTAGATAGATAGATAAACTTTGTCCCACAACACAAATATATAAGTACCATAACCAGATTAAGTCACCCTGCGCCATATTCTTCAAAAATCTCTCCAGCAAATTTGGAAGAATATGTACTGTAAGAAAGTAATCTGCAACCAAGTGGCTTCATATTTGGAAAGCATTATGACAAATATCACCTTTAAAAACAAAAATAAATGCCTAATGCACAAAACTCCATAACTAAAAATAGTCTTTGCAGTATTATCTGGTTTATGCCTCCATACTCAATAGATGTACAATCCAGCAAAGCTAAAAGCTTCTTGGTACTAATAAAACCTTTCCAACCCATGGGAATTCAATACAAGCAGTTTGAAAATGATTTATTGCTGCACTTTGCATATACAAAACAGCAAAACGTATAAGTCATCAAGATGATCAGAAGCTGAATGCCCAAGCCAAGAGAGTGAGGCATGCCAGCTCGAATAATGCTAAAATGCTGAGGCAGTAGTATATGAAAGCAACGTTATCTATAGTGAGATGGCCAGAAGTTATGCCTCTCGTCTTTGAGGAGATGACTAGTATATGCTGTGTGGAAGTATAATTTATATATATATATATATATATATATATATATATATATATATATATATATATATACATAAATATATAAATAACAAATAATAAAAGTGAGAATTCAACAGAAATCATAAATATATATATATATATATATATATATATATATATATATATATATACATATCCCCCTTTCTTAGCTCTCCTGAAATAAGAATTTCTAACTTCCGGTCAGTCATTGTTATGATCGGCCATTATTATGATTGACCCTTGACTGAACACTATTCAATTTTTTTTCTCCGTGTTTTTCTCCTTGTCTCCGTATTCTTTCTGTTGAAGAGCTTAGCTCGAAACGTGAAAGACTTTCCGTATTCCCGAGCGTCATACTAATATATACTTTTGTTATTTACACCACCTGTCCTCGTCTG
>NC_142943.1:53095464-53120464 GCF_046866305.1 Octopus bimaculoides
ATATATATATAGAGACACTATAAAGATATGTACACATAAATGACAAGCACACAAATGCATGGACACACACACATGTAAATATATATATATATATATATATACACAGAAACATACAATCACACTTACACACTCATACACATACATATTTGCAAAGGGTGTGTTGGACAGAGAATTAATATTACTTACAATACTAAAAGCAAATTATGCCAGAACAGAAACCATTATTTTCAACAAATTAGCAAATACAATATGAATGCATATGTTATGAAAAAGTAACAGATATGCACTTATAGACACTAAATGTTAGACACAATCATTACATATGTATTTGTTGAGACACATAAATATTACTTTATAGTACAGCATACATGCTAAAACCTACACAGGTGCATAATATATAATATGGTTCCTGGCATATTTAGTCTCTTTGTTTTGTAACACGTGTATGTTTGTATGTGCATATATGTATGCTATTGTCATCATTTTAGGTTTGTTTTCTCTTGTTCGTATGCGATGAACAATTTCTCCAGTCTTGTGTCATGTCACATATTGTGATCTTTTATCGGTTTCTTTGTGAGGTCCAATCTCTTGGGATCAGCTTTTACCACTTCTTCATACGTCTTTATTATTCTTTCTTTTCCAAACCTTCCTTCTACCTGGATCACTTGCTACTTTTCTACTCATTTCTCATCTCCCATACACATCACATATCTGCACCAAAGAAGCTCCATCTCTTATACACTACATCTGACTCCATGTATACCCAGTCTGTTTACAATGTCATTTCTGTTCCATTGCTCATGAACACTAACATTTGACATTTTGTAATGCATGTTTACTTCGTTTCTTCCCAGATGTAGCTTATTTGCAACACTCAATATCCATATCTTTCTATCATGCAGTAATACACTTGCATCATACCATTTGTCCGTCACCCAGAGAGAAGAACCTTTTATTTGCCAGCAGGGGTAACAACCTTCTGAAATTTTTCTGCTCTTCCTCTGTCTGATTTGCTTTCAGAACACCTAACTCTATTGTCAATTATATCACCAATATAATAAAGTTACCATTTCTAGAAAATCTTCTGGGCATTTGAAGGTGTCTATTCCACATTAGATCTTACTGATAAACTGCTTCTGTGTCTCTCACATACTATGCTCATCTTCATCAACCTACTTGCAGTTCTATTACACCTATTGTGCTTCCTACATTTGGATAAACTATATAGAATTTCTACCAACATCTTTTCTACTTACTGAGTATGGCAAGAGGACCCATTTTCTCAAATTATTTAAAGTCAAATCTTTGTTAAGTTTACATTTGTGTCCTCTCAATCCTAGATTTTACTTACATGCTGAGGGAATTTTGTCACCATATTTTCAACAGTTGCAACCTAGAAAATTATAACCATAAGTGAATGAACAACGTTTATGATTAACCTGTCCTAAACTTCCCTGTTATCAACTGAAGAACTGAAACAAATGGGGGACAGAGAACTGAGCTATGACGGATAGCAACAGGCACATGAAATTTTATGATGAACTCATGGCTGACTTTCACTTAACAGCACTATCACTATTATAAGCCATTTGTTTCACTCCACTCTTCTTACTGACCCTGCCACTTATACCATGCTACACAATAGATGACAAATGACCTTCTCCAGATCATTGGATGCTGAATATACTAGCTTACTTCTAAACATTTTTTCAGTAGTTGTTTCACTAGGAATAGAGATTTGTTGGTATCCTGTCCTGGCATAAGTAATCACTTGGATAACCCATTCAGTAACTTCCCTGATATTAACGTTTAATTTTCCATATTTGTGTGAGTCGGATGAGACTTTGGATAAAAATTTTCTGATTCTGGACGCCCTTTCTGATACCAATCCTCATTTGCTTCCAAGTCAAGTGCAGTCATCATTTCCTCCCAGTTTATCAAATAACAAATGGCATAGACATGTTTTTGCAGTGGACTGGAAATTGATAATGCTGTTTGCATGAATTGTGATACTTTGTCTAGAAGCAACACAAATACATCAAATCAAGGGGAATACAAAATTCCAATAAAAGAATATTGGTCAATCACGACTATTCTTGAGGACATCAGGTAACAGCATTCACAGTGTGATTGAATCACTGATCATGTGGTTCTGAAGTAAAATGCCTGCAATTATTAATAGGCCCACTATATATATGTGTGTGTGTGTGTGTGTATACCATCATCATCATCATTTAATGCCTGTGTTCTATGCTGTGCTGGCATGGGTTGGATGGCTTGAGAGGAGCTGGCAAGGCCCCGGGGCCTCATCAGGTTCCATAGTAGTCTGTTTTGGCTTGCTTTCCACAGTTGGATTCCCTTCCTCATCTCAACCACTTTACAGAGTGCACTGGGTGCTTTTTACATGGTACTATCTCCAGTGCTTAAGTGGTGCCATCACCATTGCTTTTTATGTGACACCAGTACTAATGCTTTTTATTTGGCACCAACACCAATGCTTTTTTACATGGAACCTTGGTTTTAGGATATCCATTTTGTTGTGGTGGGCATGCCTTCTTGAGTGCAGCAATGCACCACATATTTCAGTTCTCTGTCTTCTTCATAAGGCTCAGCATTTTGAGATTACTGTATCAATGCATGGAGCAGAATATTGGGCATTGTTATATACAGCTGGTCACAATGTTTCTTTGTTTTCTTATAACTCTCATATGATGTCACATCACTGGCTAGGTGGGGAGTCCAGTATTATCCGTGACCGAGAAGTCTGTCCATTGCAAGGTTACACATTCACAGTTGAGTGGACAAGCACAATGTGAAGTGAAGTGCTTTTGGTCAAGAAAGCAATGCATTAACGGTTCAAGAAGCCATACTAACTTGACCTTATACCAACACACACACACACACACACAGATACACATACATGCGCGCACGCACACACACACACACACTCACTCAAACGCACACAAACACATGTAAATGCATATACATATATATGCATACATAAATATATATCTATATATATACAAATATACATAAATACATACATATGCATATAGGTATATATGTATACAAATACATACATATATAATATATATATATATATATATATATATATATATATATATATATATATATATATATATATATATATACTTATGCATGCATATATACACAACCCAACATTTACTGACATATATATATATATGTATATATATATATATATATATATATATATATATATATATATATATATATATATATATATATATATATATATTTGTATCTATAAGTAAACATGTGCCTATATAGCCTATTTAAATTTTTTAAAATAACATATCTCGCATTCTCTCTCACTCTTTATGTCTGCTTACCTGTCTGTCTGTCTTACTATCTAACTATCTATCTATCCTTTTATATATACATACATGAATTTGTAAAGCATGAAATATTGAGATAAAAAATATACTTCATAAAATTCTTATACTTTTATCATTCGAAAAACCATGAAAAACAAATGATTATTAAACAAGAAAAACTTTTAATACAAGCAGTAGCAGTGCGTGTGTGTGTGTTTGAGTGTGTCTGTGTGTGTGAGAGAGAAAGAGAGAGAATATGTGTATTTATATAGATATATTGTATATGTGCTTTGTATATGTAGATATGAATATATGTATATTTTTATATATATATCTATACACAAGTATTTATAATTCATATATATATATATATATATATATATATGCATCTAAATGCACTTTATATAAAAACAAATATTACATTGACTACAGCAACAACAATAACTGTATTCATATTGAGTATTGAATTGTGAAAGAGGAAAATATATACAAGAATCATTATATTCTAGTGGAAAATAATAACAATAACGACAACAACAACAACAACAACGTTCTGGTTGTAGAGCTGTCAATGTATGAACTCATAGCATACATTGCCTTGGGACTCACACCAGAATATATCAGGAGGTGTTTTATTCAAACAGGTGTTGCTGACATAATTTAACATCATATATGTCAGTGGAGAAATGTGATGGTGTTCCGGTGTAAGTGTGAGGGGTGTTGGTGGGAAAGTAAATGAAGTACGGTGGGGTGAGGATGAGATAAAACAATGGGGAAAGAAAGAGAGACAGAGAGAGAGAGAAACGGAGAGAAATTGAGTGAGCAGGAGAAAGAATGGGGGAAGACAGAGAGAGAAAGAGAGAGAGACAAAGAAATATCAGAAAAAGAAACTGTTATTACCATTGACATCAATAGCAGTAAAACCATTGTTGTCATCATCATAATCATCATCATCATCGTCATCATCTCATTATCATCATCACCATCCACATCATCAACTGGAGTGGTGGTCATCATCAACTATGATAGGAATAAATTAATTAGCATCTCCGAGCAATCACAAACGCTAGAAAACTAACCACCAAACATGTCAATAAACAAGAAATATATATTTCATTGTGTTGGTGGGTCTCAACATGGTCGTTTGAACTGCTAGAGATAGCAACCAAAATTTCTTCCAAATCATGCCTTACTATCATTAACCCTTTAATATTCAGATTATTCTGTGAAATGTAATGTTTGTTTATTTATATTGTTTTGAATTAATCATGCATTATCATGTCTCTTAGGGAGTTCAACGATGTGATTGTTTACTTAGGGAGTTCAATGATGTGACATTGCAAGATTGAGGTGAGAGGTTATATCTGGTCTGCTTCAATATCAAACAGATTAAATATTTTGGCTAGACATGGCTGGTTTGAATGCTAAAGGGTTAAGTAAAATATCACATTCGATAATGTAGTACTAGATACACAGTGCCTGCAGAGAAGAAAATGACCTGGGCAGGCACAACTGAAAAGTCCTTTATAGGTTTGCTGAAACTATATTGACCTGGGGTTAAATAACAACAACAAAAACAACAGCCAAAACTAAGCTTAACAAAAGACGTTTCACTTTATTACTTGTTCAGTTAGACATAGCAGTCAAATCTTGCCCAATGATGATGATGACAATGATTATATATATATATATATATATATATATATATATATATATATATATATATATACATATAAGTATATGTATGCATGCATAAGTATGTAGGTACCTGTTTATGGGTAGGAAATATATATATATGAATATGTCTATATGATTGCATCTCTATATATTTATGGATATACATGTATATACACATGAGTGAGCATGTGAGCACAAGAATATATGTATATAGATGGATACATGGATGAGTCTATATATATGCATTAGGCATAATTATGGTTTCAAATTTTAATATGTGAATAATTACAAAATAAAGTAACATATATATTTACTAATACTAGAGAATAATACATTTTTATAATGACAAGTTGGCTTTAATTTTATGTATAAACCCATCTCATAACATTTATATGCATTAATCAGCAATATTTTAGATTTGAGAAGATGTTTACGAAATACACATAAGATCATTTCTGTCACTCACTTTAGATATATGTATGAATGTAGACATGTCTACATGTGAATATATATATATATATATAAATATATATATATATATATATATAAATATATATATATATATAGGAGAGTATATGTGCTTGTGTAGGAATATCTCTGTATATTAAGATAGATAACCATCTAATTTTGCTGCATTCATGTATAATGTACAAGATAAATACATATATATTTGTAATAAAATATAGATAACGAGTGTCATATTGAAACTCAAACTCAGTTTTCTTCCTCTCTCTCATCTTTTATTACTTTTTGTTCTTATCTATCTCTCTATGTATCTATCTATTTATCTATTTGTCTATCTATCTATCTAGATAGATAGATAGATAGATAGATAAACAGGGGAGACAGATACATACATATATATGAATGCATGTATATACACACACACAAACACACGCATATATGTATATACAAATACATATATACACATGAGACATATGTAACTATAGGTGTCTATATATATATATATATATATATATATATTCAAATAGATGTACACACACCCATATACATGTCTATAAAATGCTTATATATAATGATTTATATGAAGTCATATATATATATGTATATATATTTGTGTGTGTGTGTACACAGAAACATGTATAAATACATATACACAATACATATATGCATGTATACACACACATAAACACATATATAAACACAGGGACACACAAGCAGATTTATATACCTATATATACATGCCCTTGCATTTGTGTGTGTGCATGTATGCGTGTATGTGTTTAATTCTATATACTCACATATATTTTCTTAAAGTATCACATATACAATTTATGAAACATTTTCGTATTCACACATGTAATGATGTACACTATATTTTCACTTCAAACCCTCTTTCAATTTTATATACTGAAATGAGATAAACTAGTGATAAAGCATGAAAATTATATGCATAAATACATACATACATAAATACACACACATACACACATATGTATATGCATACATGCGTCCGTACACATCTCTCTCACTATATACATAAATATATATATATATATATATATATATATATATATATATATATATATATATATATATATATATATATATATATACATACACATATATATATATATATATATATGTATATACATACACATAATTCATGCATTTATGCATAAATTATTCAGGTATATAAATGCACAAACTTATACACATATTAATACACACACACACACACACATATCTTATTTATAATTATACATTTATACATTATATGTGACTGTAACACACACACACACACACACACACACACACACATGAACACACACATATATTGCAGGATACAAATATATGTTGAATATATTCTTAATAGCTTGTGTGTGTGTGTGTGTGTGTTTGTTTGTTTGTTTGTTTGCTTGTGTGGAAGAGTACTGGGGAAGAGAAGGGAGAGGTAGAGACACAGAGGGGAATAAACATCCATATACAGATGTAATATACACATATTTATATACATTTACATACGCTTATGCATTAAAAAAAAAAAACTAGACTCTTTGTAGAGTTACACACGCATACACTGATACAGATAGCTATATATATATATATATATATATATATATATATATATATATATATACTTGTATGCACATACACACATACACTCATAGACAACATGCATATATTTAGATCTATATGTGTGTGTTGGGGGATATCTGTGTATATGCGTGTGTTTGCATACTTGAGTGTATATATATGAAGTTTAGCAACAAACTCTCTCAGATAAAATATTTTGAATGAAAGGAAGAAAACAAAAAAAATTCATATATATCAGCAAAATTATGTTTCCCTGCCCACCCTTAACGAAAAATAAAAAAAATAAAAATGTGAAGATGCAAAAATGGTAAAAAAAGAAAATTATTTAAAAGATCTACGTGTATATATACATATATATACATATATACATACAAATACATATATACATATACATACATATATACATATATATATATATACATATATATATATATACATATATATATATACATATATATATATATATACATATATATATATATATACATATATATATATATATACATATATATATATACATATATATATATATATACCTATATATATATATATACATATATATATATATACATATATATATATACATATATATATATATATACATATATATATATATATACATATATATATATATATACATATATATATATATATATATATATATATACATATATATATATATATACATATATATATATATATATATATATATATATATATATATATATATATATATACATATATATATATACATATATATATATACGTATATATATATATATATATATATATATATATATATATATATATATATACATATATATATATATATATATATATATATACATATATATATATATATATATATATATATATATATATGCATTTGATGATAAATAATAAATAAATAAATAATTTAAAACCACAGTATCATATTGAGAAATCTCTTCCTAATTATGAACTTTATTCAAGAAATGACAGATTTATTCATTGTGAGGAAGAATGTAGATAGATATTCAGCCAAGGAGATTTCTCTGGAAGATAACCAAATAAATGGAATCTCTCTCTTTCTCGCTCTCTCTCTCCCTCTCTAAATGTATATGAGGCAATAGATCTCATTGAAGAAAGGGAAACCAAAAAGAAAGAAGAAAAATAAATTTTTTTTTTCCAGATTTGGGAGAAAAAAAGGTAACGTAATAATAATAATAATAATCATAATAATAATAATATGTGTTATATCTATTGAATTCAAAATTAGTAACTCTAATACTACTAATAATAATAGTAATTATTATTATTACAGTTGTAAGGAGGATGATTGATGATGATGATGGCAATGACGAAAACGTTGATGATGTATTATAATTTATCCGTATATATCTTGTACAGGGACACACATACACACACACAAACACACACACACAAACACACACACACAAACACACACACACAAACACACACACACAAACACACACACACAAACACACACACACAAACACACACACACAAACACACACACACACATATATACATACACACACACATATATATATATATATAGTTATATATAAACATATATCAATATGTAATGCATGATTTATGTATCATAACATTTTGAATTTTTAGAACATTCAAATTTATAAGCGAATATGTTTTCTGGCATTCCTACATGCATATGTATACATCTGCATATAAGCATTCATATTACATTAATACATGCATGCATTCATATATGCATGCATACATGCATACATACATGAATACCAGCTGCCCAACAGATGTTGACATAAAGTTAAAGATCAGCGAAAAAGAAAATACATGCTCTGAACTACTGAGAAATCTGCAGTTACTCAACGCAGATTACAAGTTCAGGTTTATACCTGTAATTATTGGGGCCCTGGGATATGTAACACACTGCCTTAGTACCAACCTTGAGAAATTAGGCATCTCAAAACAAGAATGAAGAAAGCTGATTTGAAGATTACAGTTCCAAGCCATCCCCAGAACTATAAAAAATTGTAAAACTTGCTTGTATTAATTTAATATGAATGTTTATATGCATTTGTATATATATGTGTGTATATGTGAGTTCAGTCATAGATTGAGTCTTCATATATGAATCAATTAGACATTATGAACTTTAAACTTTGATAGCCTTTAGCCAGCATAGTCCCAGGCCATTTTTAACTTAATAGCACCACCCGGTGAAGTCTTTTAGTCATATATGGGGCACCATGGCCCACTATAGCAAAGATTTACTATTGTTGGAGACATATCTGGGCGTAGGAGTTTGGTCTGGGATTTTTAAGAGAAATTTGTTCAGGGAACTTTTGAATTTTATGGGATCCATTTCAGTTTTAATGTATTTTGGTATAATATTAAAGAGAGCTGGACTGGTTGAGGTAAAAGTAATTGTGTTGTAATGTTATGTGTCTTGAGTTTGACTTTTGCAGTGGGCCATTAGCAGAGGGGCCAAGTCTTGAGTGGATTTTAAAATTGATGCCAACATCATTTATGCAATATTGATGGAATATTTTCCACATCACACAAATGATGTAGCACTCCCAGTGGCATTAACTCTTCCCAAAGTATTCTATGATGATCAGAGCTATACACCCAAATAAGTTCTACAACTCTCCTTCAACAGATCATTGAAAGAAAAGCTGTAGAAAGTAGTATTTTGCTATATTGCCCAGAATACCTCAGTTTGACAGCAACATCAGTGATTAAAGCATATCTTGGAGCAAGTCCAAGATATCACCTGCCATTTTGAAGAATATGTTTTGATATAATACAGGAACAATAAATTGTAAATAGCAACAAAAAGCTCTGATACACAAATAAAGATAAGGTTTCTGATACCACCCAGATAAGAAAGTTCCGAGGAGGGTTGAAGGGGAGGAGGGGGATGAAGGATTTCCTTGATAAATCCAAGAAGGGGTGAGAAGCTTCCTGGAAAGTTCTGAGGAGAGGGAGGTAGAACTTCCTGGAAAAGTCCAAGGAGTGGTGGCAACTTCGTGGGAAGTTCCGAGGATTGGGAAGGGGAAGAAGGAGCAACTTCCTGGAAAGTTCCGAGGATGCGGAGGAAGGACTTCTTGGAAAAGTCCAAGGAGAGGTGAAGAGGAGAAGAGGGATAAAGGAATCCTGGAAAGTCCAGGGAAGGTGTGGACAACTTCCTGCAATGTTCCGAGGATGGAAGGACTTCCAAGAAAATTCCATGGGTGGATGCAACTACCGGGAAAGTTTCGAATGGGGGTGCAGAGGAGAGGAGGAAGGGCATTCAGGAAAAGTCCAAGGAGGAGGTGGGAAACTTCTTGGAAAATTCCTAGGAGGAGGATGGGAAGAAGGAGAGGAGGAGGGTGAAGGACTTCCTGGAAAAGTGCGAGGGTGTAGGCAACTTCCTTGAAAGTTCCGAGGGATGGGGACGGGATGGAAAGAGGACTTCCAAGTAGGGACCTGAGTGGGACTTCCTGGAAAAATCCATGGAGGGGGAGGAAGGAGAGGAAGGGGTGTATCTTTTCAGAGAAGCGAGATGTGATTAGCAGGGGTCGTAAATGAAAAGTTGAGCAGGGTAAGAATTCTTACTAATAGCTCTGGCATTCAACTTTTAATCATTTGTAGTTATTCTGTGGTTGCCTGTTATCATTTAGTCTTTGGTCAGTCATGATCGAGCAGACCTAAGACCGACGGTGTTCCAGTTATTACACTTCTGTGTCTTCTATTCTAAGACTAAATTATTTGTAAATGCAGTAGTGTGTGGCTTGGGAGGATGCTGGTAATGCTTTTTAGCTATTGGGCGACCATGAAGAGAGTCCGCCAATTAATTGTAGCGTAAATAACCTTTTGTTAAAAATGGGTGCCTATTCTTACTTCATGTCACTTTTTAATTAATATCTGCCTTGTAATTTCAGCAATAGTCATAGCATTTAATTTTAAAGAACTGACTTCATAGAACAGGAAAAGTAAACAGCAACAACTACATTAATTAAAAGCAACCACTACTACAACAAAAGTATGAAAACTAAAGCAGACTGTGGAATTCAACACTGAGGATGTCACCCACATCCTAAGTAGATGTCAAAAAATTTAATTATGTTATTATTTCTCACAAATGAGAGATGATATCCAAGCCAGAATATTGTACAGTAAAATCTGTTGTAAGGATAAACTCGAGGAAAAGAAAACTGGTAAAATATTGCAGTTAAGACCTCAGTAAACTGAAAGTCTAACAGGCCAGATATAATGACTTGGGAGTGAGGAAAGAAACTATGCACAACTATGAGGGAAATCAGCACTGATTAGATGTTAACACTGTGCTGAGAAATAAAAAAGCATCTGGGTCCAAATAGTGATTCATCAGCAGCTAATCTACTCTGACTATAAATTTAGATTTACACCAATAATTAATGGAGCATTTGGATATATAACTAACTGCCTGAGCAACAGTCTTGAGAAAGCAGGACTCGAAAATATAAAGGCAGCACAGCTAGTTAGGAAATTACAGATATAAGCAATCAAAACCACTGTGAAAATATGTAAAATGTTTCAGAATTTGAAGTGTAATAAGTGCATATATTAACATGGAGCTATGCATGTATATGCTTGTGTACATATACCCAAGTCAAAGCACACAGATCCACACATGCAATAGAATATATGCTTGTGTACATGTATATGTGTGAACGTGCATATACACATGCAATAGCATATATGCTTGCGTACATGTATATGTGTGAACGTGCATATACACATGCATGTATGGTTATATGCCTACACACATCTATGCATACATGCGTGTATGATACAGACATACATGCAACAGTAAATGTAGATGCTAACATCATTGCTAGAAGTTATATCAAAATGTATGATGAAACGTATTGGGCAATCAATACTTAACTGTATACAGCTGCTATCACTCTCAAAGCAAAGCTAGGAATTACATGCAAAGGACATGGTAATGAAATAACGCCTGCAACCCAGATGGATGACAGAAAATATCAACAACCTGCACTGAAGAATAAAACATTTAGATGTCATCATAAGGTAAATAATTTCACAGAGCACCATCTAAATTATGCAGAAAGAAAAAAACTGAATGGTGATTCTACACTCCAAAATCTTGAGGGGAAATCAATGAGTTCAAAACTCAAAATGAAGACGTTGAGTGCAAAACCTTGTTGTCCAAAAACTACTTCAATAAGCTAGTATTAAACACATGTTTGCTTCTAATCCAGAAGTTCTATGCCAGAGGATAAAAAAATTATCAATATCTCCATAAAAATGTCCCTTCTTGTAAAGTTTTAAAATAAATTTGGTCTAAGATCTAGAATAAAAAGCAGGACTTCAATCAGAATGTATCACATCTAAATACAATCATGAATAAGTACCGAAGCAATATTAAAAGGGAAATTTACACAATCGACCTTTGAAATGTTCACCAAAGATGTGAGAAAGTTGTTTAATGGGAGGGCATTTGGAAGAAACCTAATAGCTGCATAGTTGTACAAGATGTTGATGTTTAGCAGAAAGTCCCTTACAAACTTATTTCAAAGAAAAATGGGAAGTCAGTTTGCTTATGATGGCTCAAAGAACAAACCAAGCTGCAAGGTATTGAAAGGACTTGATGTTGTAAAGCAAACTGGTCTATACAACATATAATTAATTAACGTTTAATTGCAATACACTTTACTCAACATCGTTTTGAGAGATTTGCATGCTTTAAATAAGTACAATCATACCCATATATGGAGATAACTGTATATGAGAGAGCTTAAGGTGTAAGGAACTGAATTAATAAAGAAGAGAACAGAAAAGTGTAGATGACAAATGCAGTTTTAAAATGGTTGAATGCTGAATATAATTAATTTTTGTGATTAATTTTCTTGTCTTAATTACGGGGAAATCATTTTCTTAGAGTCAACTTTTACAAAAGTTGCGGTTGTGAGGTAAGAAATTTGCTTCTCAACCACATGATTCTTGGTTCAGTCTCATTGCATGGTACCTTGGGTATGTATTTTCTATAACCCTGGGCTTACCACAGCCTTGTGAGTTGATATCATTCATGGAAACTGTAAGAAATCTGTTATATAGATACATATGTGCATGTGTGTTTCTGTGTTTGTCCTCCCTAGAACCCATAGTGGAAATAGTCATTATTTATTCCCTCATCCTTCAGCATCTTCACTTCAATGCTAACATGAACAAGATAGAACTTGTTTTGAATCAGCCATTTCCATTCAAATGCCTTTTCTGATGTCAGCATGTTTAGTAGCCTCTTACCAATTGCTGGAATACGATATTTAAAAAAAGAAAATGGTCTTTTATCTTTTACTGGTTTAAGTCATTGAACTGCGGCCATCAAGGGGTTTTAGTCAAACAAATCAAATCCAGTACATATTTCTTCTTAGGGGGTTTGTTAATTATTCTTTCTGTGTCTTTTGTTGAAATGTGAAGCTACAGAAATGTAAGGAACAAACAAACAGTATCTGTCAAGCGTTCTGTGTGGACACACACATAAAGTCACGTATACAAATACACACACAATTATATATATATTAATGTATGTATTGGGTTATTCCATAATTAGTGTGGTTTTTTCAAACTTCTTTTATTTTTCAAAATTAAGATAAACAAAGTTCTTTTTTAATCTAAAATATACTCTCCTTCATTTCTAGTAATTTGAGCAAACATAGGAAAGAGTCACAAATTATGTGCTTCCAACAATGATATCGGCTATTCTAACCAAGATTTAGTGACTTGTAATACAGTATGGTCTTTGGAATTGCATTTTATAAGTTGAAGTAAAAATATTTTGATGGTGATTGCCTAACACAAACTGGAAGTATAGGGCATTTTGATTTGCTGAGGTAAGATGAGAAAGGAAAAAGGAGAAAATGACAAATTCCTACATTGAAATATTAACAGCACACAATGGGATCCTTTAGATGCTGATCGTAAATTTGATCCAGGGATTGAAAGCATATTGACAGCTTTGAAATCCAAATGCAAAATCTTATCAATGTTAACTTTATATTCCCTGTTATATGATATTAAAGTCAACTTAAGCAATATATGTGCATATGTATATATTAACTTAATATATATATAGTTAAGCTATACATACACACACACACACATAAATATGTATGTATATATATGTATGCATATTTCTATATATATGTATGTAGATATGTATATATGTTTATATATATATATATATATATATATATATATATATATATATATATATATATGGGTATATGTATTAATGTATATATATATGTATGTGTGTGTGTTCTCACACATTTAGAGGAACATGCTTCCTGGCATCAATATATAGCCACATGAGCATATATGTATGTATACATGTATGTATGTATATACATGCATGTATACACACACACATAAAGAGAGAGATAGAGAGAGAAAGTGAAAGAACGAAAGATAGATATAAAATACATAACGTTTATCTACATACATTATATGTTTATATACTCATATACACACAGGCAAGAAGGAAATAAAATGAAAAGCACTTAAATAAATAGAAACCATCTTCTTGGTTTTCCTTATTACAATTTTTTTTTCATAAGGAGGCTACATTTTTTTTTTCAAATTATATACTACATAATATTGTCGTTATTATTAGTAGGCATAGTATAAAGAAAAGATTATTATTATTATTATTATTATTATTATTATTATTATTATTATTATTGGCATTATTTTTATTAACTATTAAGACTGATTTTATTTTATTTTTAGCTTTACCTTAACTTTTGGATTAGCCAAAGAAAAAAAAATAATGATAAATAAGAAAGTGAGGAAGAAAAAAAATATTGTCAACTATTCCTGTATATTAAATCCACCAAAGAAATTTCATATTCTATGTTAGAACTTGAAGATCGCTTTTAAGTGAGCTCATTTTTGTTTTTGTCTCTGTGTTTTTCCCCCCTTTTTTTTTGCAGTATGTATATGTATGTTTGCGTGTTTAATACACACAGACACACACACATATGTATGTATATAAGTATTTAATATGTGTGTGTGAATGTATGTCCCTTTCCTTTTATATCACAAGCAAGCTGAACCATCGGTAAACAATGAATGCTTATATGGGTAGACATGAAAGATTTCTCAAAGAACTTGAATATATTCAGACCTTTGCTCCAAGGTGCCAACCATTTTCTTTCTTTCTTTCTTTCTTCTTTTTTTATTAGATTTTGATTTTTAGATTTACTTCTATTTTTTTTACTTCTTCACTTTCGTTTATTTTTTTAAACTTCATTCATTTTTTTTTTGTAGTCTTTGGGTTGGTTATGGTGGTGAAGATACAGATGAGGTTAGGAACCAGTACCACTATCCCTCCTCATGATATAATATAATATAATAAATGAAAATAATAACCAAAAAAAAGAAAAGGGCAGAAAATTAGGAAAAAAGCAAAATAAACAATATTTTTCGACAACCAAACCACCACAGCCCCCAAAGAACCCCTCAAAATAATAAATAAATATAAAAAATATCAAAGCTATAATATAGTATATACACACATGTACTCATGTATTTGTTTGCATGTGTCTAAGTATGTGAATATATATGCACATACATACATATATATATGCATCTATGTATGTGTATCGATATATATATATATATATATATATATATATATGAAATTAGGGGGATAAGAGAACAACAACATCAACAACAAAACAAGAAGAGAATGAGAGAATAAGACCAGTAACTAAAATGCATCTCCCTTGCAACTTTCCAATTATTACTTAAAAGGAATATTTTAGGAAGTGCTTTTACTCAGCATTGTATAAACCATTTTAATGTCTACTTTTATTATTATTATTATTATTATTATTATTATTATCATTATTATTATTATTATTTTTATTTTTCATTTATTCTGTTCAACTGTGTGGTAAGAAGCCTTTGTGCACATATACGTGTATGCGCTAAGGAGTATAAACATGAATGCGTATGTGTGTTTTACTTTGATTTTTTTTTTTATATATTTAATTTCATAAGTCTTTTTTTTATTTGTAATTTATTTTTTGTCTATTATTTTTTTATTTTAAAATTTTATTTTATGCTGTGTTTGTGTATGTTTTTTTTTTAGTGTGTGTGCTTTTTCAAATAATAAACTTTTGTAAGAAACTGCTTGATTCTTGTGCAATTCACTGGGTAATTCTTCTGTCAATTTCTGTGTTACTTTATATATATATGTCTGTGTGTATAATATATATATATATATATATATATATATATATACACATACACATATACATATCTATACATATATATGTATAGATATGTATGTATATAAATATAAATTAAAAATAGAAATAATAATATTAATATTGATGATAATGGTACTACCATTACTAATAATGTTGAAGATGATCATCATGATGATGATACAAAGGGGAATAACCGTTATAATGACAACAATAACAACAACAGCAGCTATAATAATGAATTTGAATGTATCTGAGAGCTAGATGAAAAGATTTAAATAAAAGATAAATGAATAATAATAATAATAATAATAATAATAATAATAATAATGATGATGATGATGATAATAATAATAATGATAATAAAATATTAAGGAAATTCAGATGAAAATGAGAAAATACCTATATCCGGGCATTTTGTATAATTTTATATTTTGACATGGCTACTTTTTTTTCCGCTATTTCTTTTATATCAAATAACTTTCATAAAGTAGGTTCTCCTTTTTTTTAGGATACCTCTATGTTTGAAATTTTTTAAACACTCACACACACACACACACATATATATATATATATATATATATATATATATATATATATATATATATATATATATATATATATATATATATATATATATATATATATGTGTGTGTGTGTGTGTGTGTGTGTGTGTGTGTGTATGTATATAAAAAGATATAGATATTTATATACATATATTTCTCATTTTTTAAATGTTTTATGAAACAGGAATAGATGTGGATTAGTAATACTGATTAAAAAACTTTTGAACGTTCAGGTTACCTCAACAAATCTGTTCTTCAAAGAAAAAAAGAAAAGGAAAATGAAAACGAAATAAAAATATTTTAAAAAATACAACAAAGAACCATGCCTTAATATAGAAGAATTATTTTGTAACTAGTATACTTGTGCTGTTAAAAATGATAGCCACTTCAGTTCAACATTCTTTAGCTTTAAAGAAATATTCTTTATACTGCAGAACATATTTGTCTTCTGTCTATTTTTTAAAACTTTGTTTGTAAAGTAGGGTTGGTTCAAATCAATGATACAGCAGTTAATATGTGGTTAGCTATACCTACTATATTAAGAAAAGTAACAAAACCAGCTTCCCACAAGTTACAGCCTTATATACTTGAAAGTGATGGACACATTGTAAAATACGTATTCCTATCAATAATTTTAGCACCAAGCTTAAACATAGCATAACATTTGTTTTGCCTACACCCTGTAGTAGTAGAAGTAGTAGTAGCAGCAGCAGCTGTAGTAGTAGTAGTTGTAGTAGCAGAAGCAACAGTAGTAGTAGTAGTAGTAGTAGTAGTAGTAGTTGTAGTAGCAGCAGCAACAGTAGTAGTAGTAGTAGTAGTAGTGGTTATTGTTTTGGTGAACCCAGGTAAGTCATAAGTTAGTTGACCTTTGATCAAATGTCAACAGTAGATGTTGGTTCAAATACCAGGGCAGCCTAAAGGGGTTATTCAAGCTAACATTTTACCTGCCATTATTTGCGGCTTTTTGAGTGTGCTTCAAGATATAAGAAAGAATTACTTCACATTCCTTTGAAAATTATAAAATGTTTATGAATTTTTTTATGAGGCGCAGGAGTGGCTGTGTGGTAAGTAGCTTGCTTACCAACCATATATATATATATATATATATATATATATATATATATATATATACACTCACACACTCATATATAATGGCAGGACAAGTTTCTGTTCATTTTGTGCCAACCAGTTCCACTAAAAAGGTATGGGTCAGCTCAGAGCTATAGTAGAAGACAATTATCCAATGTGCCATGCAGTGGAAATGTGAAATAGGTGGCTTAGTGGTTAGGATGTTGGACTCATGATTGTAAGCTTGTGGTTTCAATTCCTGGCCTGGGTGATGCATTGTGTTCTTGAGCAAAACACTTCATTTCACGTTGTTTCAGTCCACTCAGCTGGCAAAAATGAGTGACCCTGCAATGGACCCGTATTCTATCCATGTGGGGAATACACAACCTTACCTTTACCCTTGCCATGCATTGGGATTGAACTCTAAACGATGCTGTTGAGAAGTCAACTTCTTTGTAAGATAACTATGCCTGAAGACATAGGTACTGAACCTGTTATCATGTGCAAAGGCTGGAATGAAATTAGGTGAGTATGCTCCAGGGATTATATGATGTATGCATGCATTAATGACAGAGGATAAATAAGTTAAGAGAAGAGTGGTGGGCATAGGAGAAGAAAGGCATAGTGTAAGTAAGAAGACTTCACTGGTACAAATAGAACATCTGTATTCTTGTGAAGGAGGGCCAAGTAATTCAAGTGGCAGGAAGCTGCAGAAAAGGAAGACTAGAAGACTGAGGTAAAGTGGAAAGGTGTGGTTAAGATTGATCTTAATATACTGGATGCTACAAAGGGGACCACAAGTGACTGTAACAAGTTGCAAGACTATAGTGTAGTGTACTACGACAGAAGCCCCAGTTGCAACTTTTTCTAGCATTAGAAATTATGACGAAAACTGATGATGGTTATGATGATGATATTGTTGGTGGTGCTGTTACTGTGTAGTGGCTATATGATGTTTCATATTAAAAGAAAATTACTTCTGTTTTATTTTCTTTGATCTGTATTGTGTGCACGTAGTTAGCAAAGGTTATCTTTAATCAATATGCTACCATGAACTTCCACATATGTTCCATAGAAATCCTGTGATGATTGCAATCATTTGGTATGATTTTTTCCCTAAATTCATATACGATTTGCAAACAAATAATTGCACATTACTTTATCAAGATATAGACAATGTTAGGAGTACAGAGGCACAAAACAAAAGCCAAAAAAAAAAAAGCTAGAAGAAAGTGTGTACACTGAGAGACGTATTTTATAGTATGAAAAACTTTCTTAACTTGTATATTAACCAGATACTTAATGTGAAATAATTCATAAATAAATATATTTAGTACATATCTTTTGTTATTTCTTCTTTATTTTTCCATCACCATCATAATGTTGTCATCATCATCATCGTCAATAGTAACAGCAAGAACAACTACTGCTGCACAGTACAAGAGCAGGTGCATTTGTCACTAACTAAATATATATGATTATAGACTTGTTGCCTTTGGTAAATAAAATTATTGTTTTGTGATTAAATAGTTCGGTGGAAACATCTGTACATCAGCCTAACAGATAAGTAAATATGAACATAGTTAATGTATTCAGCATTAAAATGTAGATAGAAATAAATATATAGTGGGGAATAATAACAATTTTAGTCAAGGTCTGATGCTATTATCATTTTCTATAGTAAGTATGGGAGACAGTTCTATATATGTCTACACATCAATCTGACTTCATCAGTATAGAATTCTGCTCACTGGTAGATGTAAGAGTGAAAGAATAACTAAGTAAGTTAGTACAGTAATCCCTCGACTATCGCGGATGTTATGTTCCAACCCCTCCACCCATGATACATGAAAATCCACGAAAGTAGAATCAGTACTCTCTTTTACCGGTTTCAGTCATTTGACTGCGGCCATGCTGGAGCACCGCCTTTAGTCGAGCAAATCGAACCCAAAACTTATTCTTTGGAAGCCTAGTACTTTTTCTATCGCTCTCTTTTGCCGAACCGCTAAGTTACGGGGACGTAAACACACCAGCATCAGTTGTCAAGCGATGTTGGGGGGACAAACACAGACAAAAACATATACACACACATACATATATATACATATATACGACGGGCTTCTTTCAGTTTGCGTCTGACAAATCCACTCACAAGGCTTTGGTCGGCCCGTGGCTGTAGTAGAAGACACTTGCCGAAGGTGCCATGCAGTGGGAATGTACCCGGAACCATATGGTTGGTAAGCAAGCTACTTACCACACAGCCTTATTATTTTTATAATTTGTATACATTTATTCTATTATAAATGTAAAACAACACCACACATTCGCCTCCTGAGTTTCATTTTCCATACAGTATGTGTGATTCTTTGTTTACTCATATACGGTACTGTATTTTTATTTATTAATTTATTAATTTTTAAGCGTGATAATGCTTATTTTACCACAGAAATAATTAAAATCTAAAAAAATATAATACCTATTGGCCCCAGAAACCCACGATATATTGAGGAGTATATGATATAAATTTACATATATTAGCCAGAAAAATCCACGATGTGCTGAGGGTGTGATACGTGAACTACGATATGGTGACTGATTACTGTATTAGATAATTCAGATACCATCATTATATGCTACATATCCTTTTTTGCAAGGGGTAAGTGGCAAATAAACACATTCATAATATATGCATATGCATGCGTATAAATGTATGTATGTAAGGTCTGTATGACATTTAACTTGATATTACATGTAACTCAAATGTCACACACACATATATATATATATATATATAATCAACAAATGTGATGAAAATTTTCCTAACAAAAATCATCAAATAACTTCTAATTGATCATTGGTATTGTAAATGAAAAGGTAAGTAATTAACAGCGTGAATTCCGATGAAGAAATTTAGCACTTTTATTCATCTACATCACATAATTATAACAAACAAAGTTTGAATTCAAAAGCAGCAGTCTGTATGGTCTCTCAAGAATTAACAAGAATAAAATGATATATGATACAAAATATCAAAACTGACATTCACTTCAAGCCAGAAGACTCTAAACAATATTTGCTATTTATTTCTTGCTGCTCAAAACATAGCAAAATAAATATAACATTTAATCTAGCTACAAGAATATTGCAAAATTCATTTTTGAAATTCTGAAGCTCGAAGTAAAAGACTCCGAAAATTAAAACAAATGCTGCTTGAAAGACAGAACTAAACAAAAATTGATAATGGAAAAGGACGTGCCAAAGCAATACTCATGAATTACAAATTATAAAAACAATTCAGATACACAAAATAATTTACCTTACAACACAAGTGAAACAATAGAGAAACATACGGCAGTATTTATCAGAATATTCCGTCGTTTAAATAAAATCCAAAGAAATCAACTGAAATATGCAAAATAATAATATAGGCGCAGACGTGGCTATGTGGTAAGAAGCTTGCTTCCCAATCACATAGTTCCAAGTTCAGTCCCACTGTGTGGCACCTTTGGTAAGTGTTTTTTTTACTATAGCCTTGGATTTGGTAGACGGAAACTTAAAGAAGCCCATATATATATATGTATGTATGTCTATATCTATGTGTCTGTGTCTGACCCACTACTACTACCACCATTACTTGACAACTGATGCTGGAGTGCTTATATCCCAGCAACTTAGTGGTTCAGCAAATGAGACTGATAAGTACTAGGTTTACAAAGAATAAGTCCTGGGGTCGGTTTCTTCAACTAAAACCCTTTAAGGTGGTGCTCCAGCATGGTCACAATCAAATGACTGAAACAAGTAAAAGAATAAAAGAATAATGAAAAAAGCAAGAAAAATCCTAAAAAATTACTTAACAGTGCCAAACTACGCAATACAAAACCAAGACTGATAGTGAAAAGTATAGTCACTCTGACTACTGAATCTACATCAAACTTATAGGAGACATATTATAGAATTATATCAGGACATGTTCTTTGTAAGAAAAAAGACCCCACAAGTTTTTCAAGTTATCTTATTAAATGTAACAGTTGTCACAAAGACAGGACAAATGAAATTTACTTTGAGAAAAACAGACTAAATATTCATTGGGAAAATATGAGATTCTAATATCTTAATACCAAACAGATTCCATTAAGTGAACATTTGAAGCAGAGTGACAGGTTGTTTTAGTGAATCACTAAAATAACCTGTCCTTCTGCTTTGTCATGTTCAAACAAAGCCACAGATCAAATATGGGTAGAAAACAAAATAAAGAAAGAAAAAAGAAAATATGTTCGTTAAACATATGGAGTATGTCTGAATAAGCTGCAACCACATATTAAATGGTGACATTACACTATAGCAGTTCCCATATACAGGCACAAATACGTAGGCAACCATATTCAAAGTTATTTTTCTTTATTTAGTTTTGTGGATGTTATCTTGCTGTGGATATTATCACATGGCGCATTCACTGGATTAGCAAACCCTTGTGTTTTAAGACATCTATCGTCCATAGGGTCACATCACTTCGTATACAGACATAACACATTTGTTATCCATATTGTCACACAAAACAATCACTGCTCTAATTCAACCTTGACTTTTGGGGCAGCTATCATTCATACAGCCACATGATCCACTGGCATCATGAACTTTGAGAAACCAAATTGCACTTTGACCGATGGTCAATTAAATTACATCTCTATAAAAGAGCATATTGTTAAATTCGAATCAAACTTGACATAAATGCTGCATGACAACTGGACCTTCCATACCACTCTGCTTGAAGAAAATCATGAAGTTCTGAAACTGATCAGGTAAGGAAAATATAAAGAGAATTATTTCAAAAACTCCAACTGTATATTTCAATCATTCTTTTTACCATATATTTTGTACTGTGTTTATGGAACCTTCTGGCTAATAAAGCAAGGATAATTCTTATATTTTCTATTTCTTGAAATATGATTTATTTAACATTGTTGCAATTATTCATTTCGTTTTTTTTCCTTTCAATATTATCTTCTTCTTCATCATTATTATTATTGTTGTTGATGTTGTGGTTATTATTATTATTTTGTGTGTTACTTGTCTAATTTGTGAAATTAATTGGACATGTTTGTTTTATAAAAGGAGTGCTTAGAGTCAGATAGAAAAAAAACGTACTTATACTCACACATACATGCATAAAAGTGTGTGTGTGTAGATATATACATGTATTCATATGTATATAATTTTATTTTTTAATTGTGTTTTACATACGTGTACCTTGTTATATGGTAAAAGTAAGCCAGAACATCACATTATTAATTGGAGAAGAAGAGATGATGATGATGATGATGATGATGATGAAAATATTTTATTTGAAATATGTAAGAACCATAATCATCATTGAAGAGAAAAAAATTACCAGATGAAAATGACAAAAATGAAATAAATAAATTGTTAATAAATACATAAATAAATGATTATAATTATCTAAATTTTTGGAATCAGAAATGGAAAAAAAAAATTTTTTCCTCTTCAAATTTGAAATGAAATAACAAAAGAAAAGAAAGAAAAATTTCTGTTCAGTAAATAAAAGAAAAAATAATCCAGAATGGAAAACTTTGAAAGTCTTATTAATCTGATAATAACATCAAGGTTCACTGACAGAGCTAAAATATGAATTTATCTAATGTGTATTTTTCATTCTTTCAATATATAACATACAAATTATACCAAAGAATGAATTAAAATCTTCTGGCAGGAAACTTCAACAGCCAATTATTTCTTCAAAATTTCCTTCTGACAGAAAGTGATTGAACTTCAACTACCAGTCTTTTTCTGGTGTATATATATATATATATATATATATATGTGAGTGTGTGTGTGTGTGTGTGTGTGTGTGTGTGTGTGTGTGTGTGTGTGTATGTGTGTGTGTGTGTGTGTGTGTGTGTGTGTATACGTGCATATATGGGTACAGGATGTCACCATCGGTGCAAATAACATGAAACACGTAAACAAATGAGGGGAAATGAGTGAAATACGTAAACAATGAGAAAGAAATGGAAAACAGGACAAGTTAACACAGAGAAAAGACTCTTCGTCGGTTGTTGGCTGTCTGTCTACTCCTCATTTTGAGCATTCAGCAACAATATGAGTCTTCAAAAACAGTTGCTCCCATGAATTCTAAAATAAAATTTAGGATTTATGGAGGGTCAAAGTTGGAAACAAAAAAATGACAGTGGAGACATACAATTCTCTTTTCTCCCTCACTATCTTCTGTCTCTCTCTCCCTCTTTCTCTTTTTCTCTCTCTCGTTGCTCACAATTGACCATCGTCCATCTTTCTTTTCTTCACGTAACCATCTTTTTTCTTGCCCAGACGTTTAAACGAACGGACGTGTTTTTCTCGCTCTTGTAATCTTTTCTCTTAAAAAAAAAAGTTTCTCCCAGCATTCATTATTTTCCTCTCGTTCTGGTCTAACTACCCTCTATGTTTGTTTTCGTTCGGTTTCCTTGTATGTTCCCACTGTCATTTTTTTTGAGAGAGGTAGAGGAGAGAGAGCGGGGAGGGAGAAAAAGAGAGAGAAGAGGAGAGAGGAAGACAAGCGAGAGAAGGGGAGGGAAGATGGAGAGAAGTGAAGGAGAAAGCTAGAAAGAAAGATGTACAGCCAGACAAATAAAAGGAAAGATAAGCAAAGACAGAAATAGATCAGATAAATACATAGATAGATAAATGTCCTGTAATTATGGTGTAATCTTCGCAGTACGATTATCATTGTTAATGGCCATTTTAATTATAAACTGAGTGAATCGTTAGTCCATCAGACAAAATTGCTGGCAGTATTTCTTTGTGATTTTCGCATTCTGAGTTCAAATTCTGCTGAAATCTCTTTGCCTTTCATCCTTACGGCGTCGACAAAATATATTCCAGTTGACTACTGGAGTTAATGTAATCAACTTACCCACTTTCCCTCAAAATTACTGACCTACTGATAAAATTTGAAACCATTATTATTTTACCTTTGTATATTATGCATATATCTCTTCTTTCCCAGTGT
>NC_142943.1:53122964-53130464 GCF_046866305.1 Octopus bimaculoides
TTATAAACCAATGCAAAGCAATTCCAAGAGGTAATTTGAAAAAACTAAAATTCTATTATCACAGAAATGTCTTGTTAGAAGAAAAAAGAAGAAGAAAAAGAAGAAACCAGAAAGCATGACAGAGAGGGAGATACAAAGACAGAGAGACATATGGAAATAGAGTGTGAGAGGAAAATCAAGAATATACATAGACACATGTATACATATATACATACATATATATATATATATGTATAGATATATGCATATATATAGATATGTATATACGTATACACACACACACATATGTATATATACGTATATGCACATACATGCACACAAACGCACATATATATATATGAAACTGAAAGTAGAATGATTGCTTATATGGTAGAGAAAATAAAAATAATTGGCTTGGATATATAAGCATTCTGAATATGTGCCAGGTTAGAGTAAAAAGAAAGAAAATTGACTGAAACCAAAGTTAATTGGCACACAACTAGTTAAACAACAGCATGCAAGATTTTCAGGATGTTTTATTGATTTTTTGTGTGTCTTTGCTTACTTAGTTACTTTTGTATTTGATTTTTATTTGGTTAACTTTTGTATTTTATGTTTCACTTTATTTTTTGTATTTATTCCTTATAGTTAATATGTGTACTTCATTTTTCACGTTCGAATGTTCTATGCATGCATATTCTTGTTATGGTGTTTCATATACATGCAAGAATATATACACACATACATATGAGTATATACATATGCACATACATATATACATCTACATATGACTCTACACACATTTATATATATTTATATATATATATATATATATATATATATATATATATATATATATACACATACATATGTATGTGTGTGAAGTATGTGGTGTATTAATATTTTTATAGGTATAGAGAAATGAGATAGATGGATGAATGAGTGGACATATAGATACATGGAAAGATGTGTGAATTGAAGAATTGGCTGATTTGATGGCTGGATAGTGGAATGTCTGTATAGATGGATTGACAGATGGTTTGATAGATAAATAGAGAGATGGAGAGAAGTGTATAAAGATTCAAGATGCCATGTTCTAGTATACAATTGTGTGCATTTGTTCCTAAATATATATACACTTAAGTACACAAGTTTGCAAATGAGAATGCATATTTTACTCACAGACGTATGTACTTGACTGTAGGATGTATGAAAGTGTCTACACAAACCAGTTGTCTCATTTTGTAATCGTCTTTGAAAAATTCTGAGAGAAATTTTCATAAAGTCACTTTAAGTGTTGCACTTCACATTGAGTCTGAGATGGACATGAGTTTCTGCCTTACATTATTCTTTCCTTCTACCCTTCTTTCTCTGTCACATGTATGTGTGTGTACACACTCACACATATATATTTGTATATACCATATAATTTCATATATATATATATATGTATGTATGTATGTATGTATGTATGTGTGTATGTATATACACATACATATGTATAACATATAATATATATATGTTTGTATTCATGTATACTATAACATATATATATATGTATATATATATATATATATATATATATATATATATATATACATGCACTCATACTGAAATACATAGATAAATGTCTAACTATAAAATATAGAAGAACATGTGTATACATATATGTTATTTACTGAAGATCCCCATGTTCAGTGCCCGTATTTCTAATGTTGTGATAGGAATTTTCATGCCTATATACAATTGAAAATATCTGTGTCTAAATATTTCTTCATCTGTAGATGGGGAAAAATCACTGAAAATTAATGGATGGTGTGATATGTAGATAGACAGAGTAAGACAGTAATTCAGAATAAGAGAAAACAAAATGAATGTTCTAGAAAGTGGAGTGGAGAACGAGTAAGACAAAATAACATCTTAATAAGATTGTAATAACAGCTTGAGAAATATATATATATATATATATATATAGATAGATAGATAGATAGATAGATAGATAGATAGATAGATAGATAGATAGATAGATACATATATGGGTATATAAGATGATTGTTTTAGCAGCCATCTATATATATTTAAACCCACCAACCCTACCCATATACAAAATCATTTGCTTTCTCAACCACCCATGTAAAGCTCCATAATTGTGTGTGCATATAAGTATATATATATTTGTATACACACACACACACACACACATATATATATATATATATATTATATATATATATATATATATGGATATATACACATATGCACACTCATACATGATATGCGTGAATGTACATATCCACACATTAATCAAGCATGCCAAGTCACATCAAAATTGTCTTTAATTCAACTTTTGTTTATTTTCTTTACGATATTTCCTATTAAACAAGTGGTGTGTTTGTATATGTGTATGCGTGTGTGTGTATGTGTGTGTGTAATGAGATAGAGAGGAAGAAAGGCTGTATATGAGAAACAAAGAGAGCATGAGCCAGAAAAAGAGGAAGGACAAGGATACAAAGAGGAACAAATTTCATTTTGCTAACAGTGAAAGGAAAACGACAGTTTAGCTCATGAAGATTTCTTTCTGGCATATAGTCGCGACATAATGTGAATAAACGAATTACACACACACACACACACACACACACACACACACACACACACACACACACACACAATGTTAAATTGAAATTATTATTTTAAAGCTAGTTTAAGAACATCAACAGAACATTCACTGATGTGGTGACTCAATCCTAAAAGAACCGTCATGTTTATTAGAATCTCCTGTTGACTGTGACTTCAAGTCTGGCTGAATAAACCAATAAGCGAAACATTATGTCCCAGTCGACATGAAAATTATAAGATATATATGAGACGGGAGTCTGACTGTTATGTATGCAAGTACGTATGTATATACGTACGTATGTATATACGTACGAATGTATGTGTATGCATATTTAAATAAACACTTGAAAGTGAACGAAAAGGCGGAAAATAAAAACCTAATACAGAAAGTAATATTATACATGTAATTCGAAGCAGAAACTTTAGAAAGCGCAACTCTGATTTTCTTATTTCTGGTCATTGGGTGTTTATTCTAAATAATATAACGAGATTTGATTAGATAAAACAGCTTAAACACAAGGGTTTTGTTTGTTGCTCATATAGTCGTTATTTGAAGAAAACGAGAGATAGAAGAAGGGTGACATTTACCAGTAAGAGAAATAATATATAAACATAAGAATATAAAACCTTTAGACAATACCAGATGTGAAAAATTAAATTCGTTGCGGTTATGTAAAAAAAAAAAAGTAATAAATCTCCAGCTCTTGAACGCATCCAAGTCGAAAAAACTAATCATAAATCTCTTTAAATAGAATCCAAAATGACGGTTAAAATATCCATAATTCTAAAAATGTTTGGAAGTATGATGCGTAATGGTACATGACTGCAAGTAAATATTTTGAAATATATCTACAAACTTTCAGTGTGTCGAATTTTTCATTTGAATCACGTATGTCTTGAAATACATGAGATATATTTACAATAAAATAAAATTCACCAATCAAATTTGTTTGAAAGCTACTGTGTACATAGAGTTAAGCATATGCAAAAGCATTATTTGGTATTAAATGCTATCACTCTTTAAAGGCACACAGGGGCTTAAGCAGACAGTAAGTTTGGTTTTAAGATATGGAAAATCTCCCAACAACTGGGACCATTTGAAACAAATATTTTCAATCGTACAAGAGAAGAGAAAAATTTGGAAATTTACAACAGCTTTATAACCTAAAATATTACATCCTTGCAGCATTCCAAGTAAATCCATGCATTGTCCAACAACACAAAAGAATATTTATGTTATAGGCAGAAACACATATAACAGACAATTATTTCATAAAATTGCTAACATTTCCGAAAGCCCAGATGCCAATACAAGCAAATCTATATTCATAGAAACAAAAGAAATCACAAATACGCTAACTAGAACCATACACAACATATATTGCCTTTAGAGTTCATAAACGTAAATTTTTTAGTAATTTGTATTTCTAGAAATAAAATTTTTTAGTTAATCCTATAAAAAATTCCGTTGGGAATAATTAACAAGCTAATTCTAGATTCTCCTAAATAGAATGAAAATTTAATAACCTTCCTTTCATGGAACAGTAGTATTTTAATAGTGGAATGAATTAATTATATTAATGAATATAACATTGTAAAGTTAATCAGTTTGATACAGCAAAATTATATCTTTCCCTAAACGAAGTTCTTAAAGATTTTACTCTCGCCAATATCACATAAAAAAAAAAAGGTTTGATAGTAAGATAGTTATGCGTGCAAGGGATTCTCCCTTATCTGATGACACAGTCTAGGTACTGGAAATCAAGAGACACATTGTTTGATATTTAAGGACTTGATAAGACAGAATTATACGAAAATTTCGGAAACTGTATTTAAAGCTTTTTGCATATTTTTCCAGTCAGAGAGGTCTCTACAGACAACGATCTTTCATTGAGCCCTAGGAAAATGATTAGTCATAAAATTAGATAAATTTTGAAAAGATTCTATAAAATTACCTATTTATTCTTTTACACGTTTCAATCATTTGACTGAGGCCATGCTGGAGCACCACTTTAAAGGTCTTTTTAGTCGAATAAATTAGTACTTATTCTATCGTTCTCTTTTGCCGAACCTCTAAGTTACGGGGACATAAAGGCACCATCATCGGTTGTCAAGCAATGGTGGGAGGACAAATACAGACACACACTCACACGCACACATAAATACGTATATACATAAATACATGTATATATATATATATATATATATATATATAGACACCACCTGTCTTCGTCTGTTGTTTTTTTCGTAAATTCTCCCATATATATATATATATATATATATATATATACACGACGAGCTTCGTTCAGTTTCCGTCTACCAAATTCACTCACAAGGCTTAGTCGGCCTGAGGGTATAGTAGAAGATACTTGCCCAAGGTTCCATGCAGTGGTACTGAACTGTGCCTGGGAAGCAAACTTTTTACCACACAGCCACGCTTACGCCTTGGTGAAATAAGTTTATGAATTTAAGTTGGTATTGATTTTTGTATGACTTTTCTTTTTTAAATCCTCGTATAAATATATTTTTAGCTACAGTCTCAACCTTTTAGATGCAAATAGATTTTGCCATTAATGAAAGTTAATGAAAGATTATTTTATATCAATAACAAATCTAATCACCCGCTCAATGCCCTATAAATTGGATCCCTAATAGCAATCGTTTAGTAATACGTATTATTTTAATGAGAGCATCATAACATCGTTTTCTTTTTCCAGATAAGCCAGAACACAAAATCCAATCTAATGTTCCCATGAATAAGAATATATCAAGATATATTTCGTGATTTAATTCATGTGAATGGAGGATTACTGTATAATGGACCCTTTAAGTTTTTTCTATTTTTATAATGAGTTCTGAGCGAATCAGTTGCAATCGCAGAAGTCATGAAAGTTCTAATCAAGTAAAGGAAATGTTTTAGAGCTGGAAGAAAAATTAGCAATAATTAATACGCATGAAATTAGCACAGCGATGCTTTTGGCAAATTAACTGTGCGTAATATTATTGAGGAGGCAAATGCTTATAAAAAATAAACGAATAAGACGAAGACTTGCGTCATTATCAAATTTCAAAACAAGAAAGAAAAGCGCCGTAATTATTGTAGTGGAAAGTATTTTGTCAATTTTGAGCGAAGATTGCAATCAAAACGGAATTCCTTTAAGCCAAATGCAGATCAAAATAATAGCTATCAAAGTTTGTTTCCAACAGTCTAAATGAAACGGAAAGAAAACGCAACTGATTGGACGAAACAAAAGTAATATTTTGTGGAAGTTCTGGATCATCCGACAGATTCGGTAAAAAGTAAAAGGAATTTCCAACGTTAGGGTTGTAGGAGAAAATGCAAATGCGATCTGTAGTGTACCAGTCGTATATCTCACCTGGTTAATGATTGTCTCTAACGCTTTTATTAGGGTGGGTGGGGGGCATGCCGTTGGCGGTTTTATAACTAGGCTGTGATGAGCTGTTGAACAGAAAAGCCGTGAGCTCTTAAAGGATTTACCAAACATTTCCTACTACTTTATTGGAAATCTTGTAGAAAAACATGGGTTATTTGAAAGTAGGTTAAAGAACTTATCGATGTCATTCAAAAACAACGATTGGAAGTTGTCTAAAGACTATGTTTTTTAAAAGTAAAAAGAAAGAGGAAGAAACAGAAAAGTAGAATGGGAGAGGGAGTTGAAGAAAAGAGGAATCTATTTCAATATTGAAATGGTACTTTATTTATCTGCCCCTAAATTATGAAAGGTGTTCCCGTTATGTTCCCATGAATAAGAATATATCAAGATATATTTTGTGATTTAATTCATGTGAATTTCTTCAACTCCGTCTCCCATTCTACTTTTCTGTTTCTTCCTCTTCCTTTTTACTTTTAAAAAACATACTGTCTTCAGACAACTTTCAATCTTTGCTTTTGAAAAACATGGATAAATTCTTTGGTGTGATTTAAACTACCAACGCAAAGAAGCAGAATACAAGAAGCAAAATATACTATCCTACGTTCAAACGAACTAACAATTTGCCAGCATACATACACATACACATATGCTTGTGTGTGCGAAGCATGTGTGTGTATGTATGGATGGATGGAGGCATGCATACATATGTATGTACGTATTTACACATCTCTCTCTTTGTACATACACATATACATACATACATATATCAGCGAAAATAGATCGAACGTCAAAATAATCACTGGAACGCAGAAAATACGAAAATCATTAGTTACAATTCTCAACTAGAAAACGCATTGCAAAATACAGGAGATAAGAAACAAATCTTTCGTAAATTTTTACTCAGCTATACAGATTTAGTTTTCATGTTATAACATGAAATCTTTGTAGTTATTATAAAGCAAAGTATTGATGTCTACACAAGAAGACAAATAACTTCTCACAGCTCATATTTATCCTGTATCAAATTGTACTTCTCAATGACGACATGATCTTCCACCTAAAAAATGAAATACAACCAAAAACGAAAGGAAGTTGAACCAGAATTATTTTACCGGTATTTCAAGATTCTTCGTAGTAAATACATTTTAAATATTGTTTTCAAATTATGGCACAAAGCCAGAAAATTTGGAGGAGGGTGGAAGTTGATTACATCGATCCCGGTTCTCATCTGGTACTTAATTTATCAATCTCGAAAGGATGAAAGGCAAAGTCGATCTTGGCGGAATCTGAACTCAGAATGTGAACACGGACGAAATATCACTAAGCGTTTTGTCTGGCGTGCTAATGATCCTGCCAGCTCGTATGAATAAACTGCAGGACTTATTCTAGTGTGATGGCATGAACAACTGTGTAATCACAACGAAACATCTTAACGAGAATCTTATGTTGGATCCATAGGATCTGAGAAACTACGATAATATTTTAATATGTAAAAGCTGCAATACTA
>NC_142943.1:53135464-53167964 GCF_046866305.1 Octopus bimaculoides
GATACCAATACAGATTTGCATGGCACACCTTTAAAATTAGACACCCATCACTTGCTAAATATAGGTTATGCTACTGCAATGTAATCTCTGATATCCAACTTGTTGATAGAATTCAAAAGTTGCAGTAAAAATTACGATAGCAGTAGATATTTGTATAGCACATCATTGCCATTAAATCTTTTATATATATATGTGTGTGTGTGTGTGTGTGTGTGTGTGTGTGTGTGTGTGTGTGTGTGTGTGTGTGTGTGTGTGTGTGTGTGTGAGAGAGAGAGAGAGAGAGAGTGCATGCATATATACATACGTACATACATACATGGATGCATATATGTGTGTATGTGTGTTTAAAAGTGTTTTATCACGGTAAAACCAGGCCAGCATATTATACACTCCCCACTATTTTATTGCATAGCATGAGAAGAAAAAATAATATCAGCATTATTCTTTTGACAGAACCACCGAGACCAGTAGGGGAGTAAAAGCAGAAAGAGTTACGTCCCCATTGTTATTTTTGTAGTATAGTCCAGAGTCAGCCATATTCATGCAGATGTTTCATTAAAGATGTCCAAGCCATGACAATCTAGTCTATATGGGGCCATCTTGAAATATATTATTCAATTTTTGTTTCGAAACATTAAGATGTGATTTGACAGTGATTTTCAGCGGCGGGGTCAAGTGGCAATATAATTTGGTATATCACACCAGTTTTTACCTGATTACAATAACGACTAATGGGTTATTGCAGTAAGAGTTAATTTAGTAAGTCAATAATATGCCTGTAAAAGAGCGCACTCCACGAAAGGAACCCTCAGAACAATTGTTGTTAAATTGAGTAAGGAAAGAAGGTGTGTTGCTCTATATACTTCGATCTAGACTTCTCGATTAGTGAGATTCATTCATAGACTTGGTTTGACCCAAGGATATGATAAAGGAAGTTTCCCAAAGTATCTCTCAGTAGAATCAAACCCAAGTCACATGATTGTGAAGTGAAATTTTTAGGTATGCAGTCACACTTTTATTCATATTTAATCTAATGATCATATGCTTTAAATTTTCCTAAAGTGATCAGTTTCTCCACTGTTGTCTTATGTGTTTTCCGTGCACCTGAGCACTGCATGCAACAATTTCTTTCATATATATAAGAATTGCAGATATGGCTGGAAACAATTATCTAATCCTCATAACTGCAATTTAAATCGTTGTTAATTTATCGCATATACAACGAAACCAGGCATTTTAGAAATAATGGAAGGGAACAATGTAAATAGGAAGAAAACTAACAGAGAAAGAATACTGGAATAGTATTTTCTGTTGCTAATAAGGCAACTGAAGTGTAAATCTAAATAATTATGTGCAGAGAAGTAAAAAAAGGTAGAAATATTCTAATGAAATAATAAATTTACTTAATTTTCTAAACGAAATTTACTTCCATTCTATTTAAGAATTCCTTTTATTAGATACAGTGTATGTTATAAATAAGTCCAAATATCTTACTATTTCTGAGTTTATCATCAGTATATACGCTGGAAATTTCATGCTATATTTACGGTAAATGTATATATGTAAAAAAGCTATCTTTCTATATCAATATCAACGAAATATTCAGCAAAAATAAATGATATTGTATAGCTAAGCTATTTCCATACTAAGTTTCAATATATCTTTGGTGATTTTCACATAAACGTTAAAGTACTTTATCCCCAGAAATGCTAATTAAAATGTAAATTATATAAGAAAGGGACACCAAAAGTTGTTCTAAGAATTTAACTTAGAAATTTGGTTCGAATTCAATTTTATTTTAAGATACTCAAATCGTTCGATGTAACTTTCAAATATAAGTCACAATTCTCCCCACTTAAGAAACCCGAGAGAGTCTATTCGATCCCTAAACTCCAAATACATTAAATAATCTGATAAAGATATTTCCAATGGAATTTCCAGTCCATTTTACCAGCTGTATTTGTTGATGCTTCTCATTATTATAGCAGAACGGATTTAACGAAAATAATTTATGTGAATATGAAGATATTTCAAAAACTAACAATGAGAAAAAAAATATGATCTCTCTTAATTCCCTGGACAACCGAAATACCTCTACTTCTGTAGCTAAAATATGTTTTAAGCTGCTGTAAATTCATTTTCACTTGTAAGCTCGAGCATCATATGTTTACTGAACATTCCATAAAAGTATACGCTCTATCATTCTTAATCTTGCACAATCTTCGGAGAATATGAACCAAAGCAAAAATTATGATTGCTTCTTTACCCTAAAATTAAAAATCTAATAAATGTGCATGTTCAAGCGAATGACTACTCATATGTAGATGTACATCTAAAAGAATTATTTACAAAAATCTATAAAACGGAAACGGCCTATAAATCTTATCTTGGATTAATTTACATTTGGTTTAAACTAAGTATATTCATCATAAATATTTTGTAATTATCTCAGAAGCACTGTTACATGCATATCCAAATATATATGGAGCCTTAAAAAATTCTTATTTGTATTAAGACATTAAACGATAATTAATCTGTTTTGCCAAATTATTCAGCCAGTCAAACGAGATTTTTTTTTCCTTTGTCTCTCTCAATAGTATGAAATATGCTAAATTTTTTCTCTTCGTAATCGAAACTTTCTATTAATTTCTAGTTGTGAGCATAAACAAATTCGTTAAATGTGGAGGACAGTGAACTGTAAATGTGAATGATTTTCTTTTCTGAAAAATTAAACCCCATTGGAAATACGTGTGATAATGTTATGAAAACACAAAGCCTGTAATTTCTTTCTTTTCATAAAAATAATCAATTTCTTTTCTTCATTCAAATTAATTCGAATAATTCAGTACTCCATTATCCTTTAATAATCTTAATTTTAATTTTATTATATTTCTTTTCAAACTTTTAAAATGATACTAAAATCCTTTCCGATACCAACCCACCCCTAAAATGCCCCTGGTTCTTTGATCCAAACTTCATGTTTTAAAGTGATTCAAATGAAAACCTTTCAATAAAGTTTCACATACTAACTTAGTATAGACAAATTTATTTTAATATAATTTTCATAATTAATTGAAACAAAAGCAACGTATTTCAAAAGAAATATGGTAACAAAAGGGCTGCGAGGTCTTGGATCCTTTCCCTTACCTTCCACTTGAATTAAAATGGCTATTGTTGGTTTACATCTTTCAATTGTTTTCTTTACAAATGTTCTCTGTATAATCTAATACTGTAAGTCAGACAACTATATTTTATATATTCATTTTCATGTATCATATAACTTATATTTTAACATTTTGTTTATCTTACTAGTGTTACAGTACACTGTAACTGCCTTCCTATATCTCTCTACACTGATCTCTTCCCTTTATCCTAAGTTCCATTATGCATATGCAATATTTTACCAGTGGTTTTCATTGCAATCTTGAACATTCGACAGATGACATTGTAGTAACATATAATCCTGTAATGTTTTCAGTTGTATTTTATTTTAATCTACTCTTAGTGTGAAATCTTTTGTTAATAATGTGTGTACTGCAATAAAATGATTAACATATTCATACATATATGCATACATACATCCACACATACATGCATGCATACATACATATTATATGCATAAATACAAACATGAAAACAATTTTACCCATGTATGCTTATATACTCTCATGAACAACGAGATATATACACATTCATAGTACTTTATGTATGCATGTATGTATGTATGTATGTATTTATCCATATCACTATATCAATATCATCTATCTATCTATCTATCTACCTATCTATCGATATTTGATCATTTACACTGAATCAAACGATGTCTATCATGGAATATTTTCGTGTATGTGTGCATGTGAAAATATTCGATGCTAGACATCGTTTGACTCAACGTAAATTGTCAATTTCAAAGTAAATATTGGGGAAGGGGACGATAAAATAACGTACCATAACAAGGGACAAGTGACTTCTACTACAGCTCCAGGTTAACAAATACCTTGTATGTAAATTTACTTGATGGAAACTGTATAGAAGCTTGTCATATTTAAAAAATGATAAGGTGGTGAACTGATAGAAATGCTAGTGTGCCTGAAGAAATGCTTTGTGACATTTTTCGTGTTATGTATGCAGATTTGGGGTCTATGTATGATTGCATGCCAGGGTGTTTGCGCTATGTACATATATTAAGACGGAAAGCTGGCAGAAACGTTAGCACGCTGGGCGAAATGCTTAGCGGTATTTCGTCTGCCGTTACGTTCTGAGTTCAAATTCCGCCGAGGTCGACTTTACCTTTCATCCTTTCGGGGTCGATAAATTAAGTACCAGTTAAGCACTGGGGTCGATGTAATCGACTTAATTCGTTTGTCTGTCCTTGTTTGTCCTCTTTATGTTTAGCCCCTTGTGGGCAGTAAAGAAATACGAAACGTTAGCACGCCGGGCGAAATGCTTAGCAGTATTTCGTCTGTCTTTACGTTCTGTGTTCAAATTTCGCCGAGGTCGACTTTGCCTTTCATCCTTTCAGGGTTGATAAATTAAGTACCAGTTGCGTACTGAGGTCTATTTAATCGACTGGCCCCCTCCCCCAAAATTTCGGGCCTTGTGCCCAGAATAGAAAGGATTATGTACATTTATTTCGTTGGGCACTTGAAATAAATGTAATAAGGTCAGACATTGAAATTATATAAAATAAAATAGACTAAGTATTTATTTATTTACTTATTTAAAGTAAAAACAAACATTTAAGCCTCCTAAGGAATCATCATGATTTTTGTACCGGTGCCAAGGTGATTTTTATAAAATATCTTATGTCTAGACAAGAAAATAACAGGTGATCAAAGCTATATTAACTAAGTCTATCAACATACTAAGTAAGTCTCGTCTTTTTAATCTTGTAATCCTAATCCTGGAATGAAAAATTTTAGTTTCATTCAATCTTTATTTGTTTACGTTCGTTTTTTTTTGTCTTTTTTTCTTTTTCCTTGCTTCTGATACTGATGGCAATATTGATCATCCTCATCATTATCCTTACTCATCATCCTCCTCGTCATTACTATTGGGAGCTTGAAAGATGATGAGTTTTACGATGTGATGATAGCTATGATGACCGTCACCATGATTCTTATGGCTTATAATATGAGAATCAGCATTTCTTGTTTCTTTTTTTGTTTCTTTTTTTTTGGGGGGGGCTATTTTTCATGATATTGGTGAAGTATGATGATACTTGTTAAGTTATTGATGAAGAACTCTTGATACCACGGTCTTTTGCTACCCTCCCCTCCCAAATGGTGATTTTTTTTATGTAGCTGATACTTTAGTTTTTACATACGTAGGCTGATGTGTACAGAAACGACTGAAATAGTAAAGTTGGAGAACTGGAGATTTGGTCAGCCTAAATTCTTGCAACACAGTAAATTTTTCTAAAAGTATCCAGAAACCGGACAGTATTTTTTAACTGGGTAATGTTTTTTATAATAAGCACTAGAAGACTCCAGTTATGACTCACACACAGGGATGAGGAGGAGGAGGAGGAAAAGAAGAAAGAATTAACTCACTCAGTAAGCTTCGGCTTGTTGAACAAGATCCAAAAGAGACAATTTCTGAAATCCTGTAAGAAAATAATAATAATAATAATAATAATAATAATAATAATAATAATAATATCAATAATAAAAGACAATAATAATTTTTTTATTTGCCACAAGCCGCAATAGATGAAATTTATATTACAAGAATAAGTCCCAACAAGAGTTATAAGCAGTTAGAACCAATCTAACTGCTTATAACTCCATAGTTGCTCTTTCTCCCAAAGGTAAGTGCTTTCTCTCTCTCAGGCATGTTTGTCTACCTACAGGTACACATTGATTTTAAGCCCATTCATACATGCCGTTCTTACCACTTTTCATTTAACTTTTAGCAAATTGAGTAAAGAAAAGCACCTCCCTCTCCACTCAAAACATTATTTGCAAGTGGAGCTTGAAGAATTTGATAAGGAATTGGATGAAGTGTTTGTTTTCAGTCCCTTCCATCTTGCTCCTCATACAGTACCTAATATTACAGCCACAGTACGAAAGGAAAACTGCCTGACCTTAACTACAGGTAGTAGGCAAGGCAATATTCTTGATGGATTTAGGCAAATAGCCAGATCCACACTACACATGACAGAAGCCGTTTGACATCATTATATATGGTCTAAAGTTTTATCTATCCATGTACCAATTAAAAATTTCACTGATCATAGACCATCTAAAATCTAACTTGCTAATAATACAATACATTATTATGAGAATACACCAGCATCTAATATTCAATCTATACATTTACAATGTAAACATGTGTATGCTCATACACTATTTAACTTGATATAATCATAATTCACCTAAAATACTTTTTGTTCATGTAACATATATAATTCTATCTGTCCATATACTACCTAAAATATCAATCTATTTACCAGCTAAAAAATTTATCTGTCTATGAATCATTTAAAAATGCTTGTACACTATCAAAAGTTTCATGTATCCATAACTAAAATGTTAAGCATTGTGGATTCTGAAATTTTATCTATTTAATTATTTATATAGCATTTAAAATGCCTTCGTCCAAGTTCAAGATTTTATCCGACCATATATCATATATAAAATGTAACATATAATAGATTTTTATCTGTCCAAATATAAAATTTTATATCATAACACATAACAGTTTTTATCTGACCATATGTATACAAAGGTTCATTTCTTTAAATACCATCTAAATTTATATGTCTATAAATCAAACAGTTTTCTGCTTATTCACCATCTAAATTTTCTGTCTACATACCATAAAAATATCATTTGTTCATATACCAAAATTTATCTGTCCATATGCCAACTAAAATATCATTTGTCCACACAGCATCTAAAATGTTATTTTTTCATATACCAGCTACAATCTATTCATATCAAATTTTATATCCATACATCAGCAAAAATTTCATTTCTCCACATAGCATCTAAAACTGTAAACTGTTTGTATATCACACAACCAAGATATTTCCCTATATCATTTAATATGTCAATATTTCATTTAAAGCAAACCATCCCAAATTTTACTGTCCATATATCAGCAAACGTTTTGTGTTCATATGCCATCTAAAACTATATCTTTTTCTATACTATATAAATTGACATACTTGCAGGCACTCTGTCAGTTACAATGACAAGGCTCCAGTTGATCTGATCAATGGAACAGCCTGCTCATGAAATTAATGCACAAATGGCTGAGCACTCCACAGACACATGTACTCACAACATAGTTCACAAAGACATTCAGCATGACACAGAATCTTTTCTACTCTTGGCACAAGGCTCAAAATTTTTGGGGAGTGGGTGGATTAGATCGACCCCAGTTTGTAACTGGTACTTAATTTATCGACCACAAAAGGATGAAAGGCAAAGTCGACCTCAACGGAATTTGAACTCAGAACATAAAGACAGACGAAATAATGCTACACATTTCACCTGGCATGCTAACGATTCTGGCAGCTTGCCACCTTCAGCATAACACATAATGTGACAAGGCCCTTTGAAATTACAGGTACTACTCATTTTTGCCAGCTGAGTAGACTGGAGCAATGAGAAATAAAGGAACTTGCTCAAGGACAAACTACACTGTTCGGAATCAAACTCAGGACCCTGATCCAAATAATCTAACCACCAAGCTACATTCATATACCAACAAAATACCTTTTATTATACCATCCTCAAATATTTATCTGAAGGCAATCTTCTACGGAGAATATTTTGAGTACCTGGTGAGTGGTCATGGTTACAAAAACTGGGGTTGATTTAACTATTCATATCCAATCGAAAGCAGTGTTGAACAAAACAAAAGGGTTCAATAAGGTGATATCACTTCCCACAACCCACTTTACTTCGTTTATGTCCTTAATGCCCTTGGAAATTCCATCAACCTCTAAATATCACATTTTTTTTCTCTCCCAAAATATATAATGCCTTGGTGTGTTTAGTCACAAGGAACCAATATTTATGCATGAACTTATCTGCATCTAGTAAGCCCTTGAAAGATCTACAGTTCATGATCATATACTGTTGAATGTATATGTACATGAATATATACATATACACACACACACACACACACACATATATATATATATATATATATATATATATATACATATCTCTATTGATGTATGTATATATATATATATGTATATATATGTATGTGTTTTATTGTGTGCATGTATGTATGTATATATATATATATATATTGATGTTTCAGTGGATTTATGTATCTGTAGGAATCGGTGTGTATCCATGTATGTGTGTGTGTGAGTGAAGTATGAACGTATGTATGAGTGTCTGCGCCTGTCAAGTGTAAAGCAATAAAGCACCTTTACTTTCGATGGAAAAAGACGATTAAAACTTAAAAGATGATTATGGTAAGTCTCTTTATTATGCCCCCTGCCTCACCTCGTGTCATTTTATCAGTGAAGTGTTCAAGCAACAGATCACACTGCCCTTCTTTAAGTCAATTTCACAAGAAAGAAGAGGTGTGGAAGTCTTTTTTTCACAGTATCTAGATATCATTAGATCAATGGTAATTTAAAATAGGCTGGTGGAAGATAGAATAGATTTCTGCCTACAACCAATGCTTCATTTAATATATGTTTGTCTGGCAGAATATTTGATTGTTTGTATATTGAGTATACACACACACACAAACATATATGTATATATATATACATACACACATATATATTTACACACATATATATATATATATATATCAATACATACACTCACACATATACACACAGATATATGCATAAACACTCTCATGCACAGAATATATATATATATATATATATATATATATATATGATATACACATGCATGAATGCAAGCATTAAGACACACATGAATACATACACAGATAACTCCGCAAATATAAATGTGTATAAATCTTCACATATGAATGTAAAGAATAGTTTTAAATGCAACTGTTCTGGTGTGTGTGTATGTGTGTGTATGCACGCGTGTGTCTGTATGTTTGTGTAAGTATATGTGAATACGATATCTAAAATTTGTGGAAGGTTTTCAAGAGGAATGGTGTCTTAGAAACATTACTGATGTGCGGTTGCAATGCTTGAATGACTCAACATCAAATTGGTTAACAGGTTTTCAGGTTTTGCTGCGTCTATGTGTGAGGGGTGGGGCGGTGGAGGAGGGGGGGGCATGGGCGGGGTAAGTACTGTAGCATAAAAATGTAAGTTTCAGGCAAACTAATTCTTCAGCCCAAGTTTGATTTATTTACTCAACTAAAGCAAGTGGGAAAGTTCTTAAACATACCAATTCCTACATTTTCATATCCCATTAAAATTCAAAACAAAAACGACGGCCTTTTCAGGAGAATCCCTGATCATGAAATGCTAAGTAATTTCTTACAACCACAGCATGCATGACAAATATTTGGCCTTTCACTATGATATATATATATATATATATATATATATATATATCAACACACACAGAAACACACATATATATGTATACATACATACATATACACACACACACACACACACACATATATATATATATACATATATATATATATAGTGAGAATTTACAAAAACCAAAAGACAAAGATGGGTGTGTAAACCACAAACAGATGTATTAGTTTAATGCTCGGAAAGTGAGAAAGTATTTTTATGTTTCGAGCCTACGCTCTTTCACAGAAAGGAACACAGAAATAAACAGGGAGAGAAAAATAAAAAAAAAAAAAAGAGTTTAGTGGCTAGCGATCTATCATGATGAATGCCACAAGGGCTGAACAGAAAGAATACAGCTGGGAAAAGAGGTTAGACGAAAGCAGAGCAAACAGGAAACTAGACGAAAATTTAACGGATCGGAAATTAGACAGACACAATACATGGAATATTCACAGCTGAGTTTTCCTCATCAGTCGCACATATATATACACACACAAACATATGAATCTGAATGGAATTGGTAGATGGAAACTGAAAGAAGCCTGTTATGTGCGTGTGTATCTGAGTATATATATATATATATATGTATATATGTATATATATGCCTAACTCACCTCTACCTACCCAATAAATTCTAGCTTTACTCTGTTGTACTTATCCTGCTGCACCACCACCCAGCACTCTGTTACCCACCTCGCACTTGCAATGTACCCTCCAGTTTTTCTCTCTCATTTGTCTGGCTGCGTTCACCACTGCAGCCCCTACAACTTTCTCTCGCTGTACATGTTCATTCATTGAAGCAACAAGGACCGTCTGCTCAAGTGGTTCTCAACCAATCTTTTTATTATTTTTTATGGGTCCCTTACATTCGTATTTTACCTGGATGGACCCTCAGAGCCATTTGATGCTTAAAAATTCCATATATGTTTTTATAATTAAAAATTATCAGGAGTTACATACTCTTTTACTTGTTTCAGTCATTTGACTGTGGCCATGCTGGAGCACCGCCTTTAGTCGAGCAAATCAACCCCCCAGGACTTATTCTTTGTAAGCCTAGTACTTATTCTATCGGTCTCTTTTGCCGAACTGCTATGTGACGGGAACATAAACACACCAGCATTGGTTGTCAAGCAATGCTAGGGGGACAAACACAGACACACAAACATATATACACAAACACACATATATATATATATGTTTACATATATACGATGGGCTTCTTTCAGTTTCCGTTTACCAAATCCACTCACGAGGCTTTGGTCGGCCTGAAGCTATAGTAGAAGAAATCTGCCCAAGATGCCACGCAGTGGGACTGAACCCGGAACCATGTGGTCGGTAAGCAACCTACATACCACACAGACACTCCTGCGCGTAAAAATCCTTGTACATCGGGTGGGCATAAAAATAATTCTTACAAGAATTTATGTATTGTAGAAATATAAGCAATTTATTGCACATGAATTTTAACAACAACATTTTATATGGAACCTCAGGGGTCATATGACCCCCCACCCCTTAGTTGAGAAAGCCCTGATCTAGTCATTCTGGGTAAAAGATGACTGATTGTTAGGAAAGAAGATGGATGAATGGATATTCAAAGTGTCTCTGTTGCCGCATCTTGTTCTCTGCACTCCACAATACATTGGTGCAGCTGCTTTTCTCTCCACTGATCCGTGTGTGTGTGTGTATACATACATACATGTATATATGTGTATATATATATATATATATATAGATACAAATGGATAGATATAATACATTTATAGATCTATATTTTATATACCTATACATCTTAGTATGTATTTACATATATATGTACACAAACACACACACATATGTATATATACACACATACATATGTGTATATACACATATACACACACACACAAACATACACATATATATACTTACATACATACATGTATATTTACAGGATTATATCTATTGAAGCATTTACTTTCGTACATGTATTTTAAGCTCATCATTGATACAAATAAGCAAGCACACACACATACAGAAGCACACATACACGCACACACAAGAAGATATGAACACGAATACAATGAAAACACTTCTAACTACAAAAGATTATGACTGGGGAACAGAAGTTTTAATAAGTTTGTCAATAAATATGCCATAGATTTAATTCTTTTTGAAGTGAAAGGTACAAATTTGATTGGAGCAGGAAGCGGAAAGGTACCACCAACGTTGGCACCATCAGTGGCATCAATTCAGCAATGATAAATTCAAAAGCCACAGGAACACAATCAATAATAATATTTGCCAATAATACAGGACAACCAAAACTTATAAATATAGAAAATATATAAATATAAATTTGGGAAAGTAGAATGAAAGGAAATACACTACAACATCTAATACCACCACCACCACCACCACCACCACCAATGCTACCAATCACAATGACAATCGTCTCTACCCATCATCATCATCATCACCACCATCAAAGCTACCACTGACATCATCTTCATCATCGTCATTGTCATCAATATGAAAATAACCCTCATCACTAGTGTCATTATCATCACTACCGCCTTCGTTACTCCCAACAACGTTATCCTCATCATCATTCTGACCCCTCCACCACCATCACTACTATCACCAAAACAACCACCACCATGAAGAACTTAACAAGTCTTTTATTCTTTTTGTACTGCTTTATTTTATTTTTCTTTCTTTTTTTTTTCATTTTGGAAACTCAGTAAAATACGCAAATTTTAAAGGATCTCATTTTGATGGAAAATATTTTGTAACTTACAGTCAACTATTTACTAGTAATTCCTGTATAAAATCTCCTGGAAGATCATTTTCTCCATATGTACACACGTGCGCACAAGCTTACATGTATACACACATGCATGCATTAACATGTATATATATATATATATATATATATATATATATATATATACGCACACATACTAACATGTGTATCCACAAGCACATCATTCTGCTTTTGCATCAGCAGACAATAGCTCTAACAGTACAGCTTTTCCTCTCTAGTTTTAATCCCTTGTCTACCACAGGAGAGATATTTGTCAAATGTGTATTGTTGTTGTTTGATCACAGTAGCAGTGTGTTACTGTTATTATTATTAATTTTTTTTTTTTTGCATATATGCAGATGTTGGGGATATTTTTGTCTTTGTTGTTTTACTCATACTTTCGTTTCTTTTTTTTTTTTGTTACTTTTGGTTTCTTTTGTTCGCTTTTCTTGGTTTCTATGTTTCCGCTTGACATGTGCAGGGGACAAATATACATATGCAAATTTCTCAGTAGGATATAACTAATGCTTATATATATATTTGTTTGTTTGGTAGGTGAAGATAAATATGCACCAACTGCATTTGTTGCATCAGAAGAGACATGTGCTTAATTTGAATATGTTTCTAAATAGCTGTGCATGGTATGTACATGTGTCTTTGCATGAGTGCATGTAATATCACAATATCACTGAGCATCCACTTTCTGATAATCATCTCGACCTCAGGACTTACACTTTGTAAGCCTAATACTTACGGGGATGCAAACACACCAACATCGGTTGTCAAGCGTTAGAGGGGGGATAAACACAGACAGACACACAAACATATACATATATATATATATATATATATATATATATATATGACAGGCTTCGTTCAGTTTCCATCTACCAAATCCACTCACAAGGCTTTGTTCGGCCCAAGGCTATAGTAGAAGACACTTGCCCAAGGTGCTACGCAGTGGGACTGAACCCAGAACCATGTGGTTGGTGGGTCTTAACTTTGAACAGTGTATCTCACATTATGGATTCTGAAATTTTGTCTTGAAATTTTGTACAATAAAATTTCATATGCTGAAAATTTTTGTTTAAAATATTTTATTATCCTCTCTCACTGCTTTGAACTTCAAATACATATCGTATTTGTTATTTTTTGCCACTAATTGAAATAATTGTTCCAACAGATGATAAAACATTTATTGGCACAATTGTGGCTGTGTGGTAAGAAGCTTGCTTACCAACCACATGGCTGTGTGGCATCTTGGGCAAGTGTCTTCTACTATTATAGCCTTGGGATGACCAAAGCCTTGCGAGTAGATTCGGTAAACAGAAACTGAAAGAAGCTTGTATATATGTGTATATATATATATATATATATATATATATATATATATATATATATGTATGTGTGTGTTGTTCTCCCACCACTGCTTGACAATCAGCGTTGGTGCATTTGAAACCCTGAAACTTAGCTGTTTGGCAAAAAAGACCGATAGAATAAGTACTAGGCTTATAAGAAAAATACTGAGGTCAATTCATTTGACTAAAAATTCAAAGCAGTACCCTAATGACTGAAACAAATAAAATAAAGTTGTGGAGAAATTATCCAAATGCAAAAAAAGACCTCGAAAAAGACATAACTAGGATGCCAGGACAGAAATAAGAATCAATTCTCTATTACAGTGCTCGTCATGGGAATAATTAAAAAAATAATTAAGCCTGCATGATTTTTTGTTATTTTTTGCAACTAATTGAAATAATTGTTCCAACAGATGATAGTACATTTATTGGCACAATTGTGGCTGTGTGGTAAAACGCTTGCTTCTCAACCACATGGTTCTGGATTCAGTCCCATTGTGTGGCACCTTGGGCAACTGTCTTCTACTATAACATTGGGGTACAAAAAAAACATAAGAAAATGAAGTCATTAGTTATTGCACACATATTACATCGTACTTTTAATGTAATAGCAACTAACACCAAAATCAGAACAAAATGACACTTTACATATCCCAAGCTGACCAATCTGTGCTTGGCTATTCAGTGAAAACACCCTTGTTTTTAAATAAACAATAAAAAAAAATTGTTTTAAAGTGATAGTGTTTAGTTGAATCAGTCATCTTATGCAGTTTATATTATCTTATGTGTGAGTCTGAAAGGTACTAGTATTTTTATCCAGGAAAAGTGACAGGATCTCTCAAATACATTCAATTAGGCTCTCAGTTCTGAAGTTCAATATTTCAACTAAGCACCCACACAGTTGTATGGTAAGTTCTTATGAATATAGCATATCTTCTTCTGATGCATAAATTCATATATATGTGTGTGTGTGTCTGTTTAAAAATACATATATGCATGGACATGTTTTATATATATATATATATATATATATGTGTGTGTGTGTGTGTGTGTGTGTGTGTGTGTGTGTGCGTGTGTGTGTGTGTGTGTGTGTGTGTATACATATATATATGTTATGTGTATATATATATTCATATATATACGTTATGTGTATATATATATATATATATTCATATATATATACATGTATATATATATATATATATATATATGTGTGTGTGTGTGTAAATACTCTTCAGTATTATGCTATCTGATAAATGCTTCTTTAGTATAAAACTTGTAGTAATGGCAAAGCAATGAACTTCAATAATGTGTGTATCCAGATGTAGTTTAAGATTTTTTGTTAAATGCAAAGACTGAAGTTTTATTTTTTTTAAAACTTCCTTGCAAGTTGTTTTTCAAATACCCATAAACACAAGTGCACACATACACACACAGACACACACACACACACACAAATACGCATACAGGTGCTTGCACACACAAACACAATACACATTAAAAAAGTTTATAAACACCAGGCAAGTACTTAAAAAACAAAATACTCTATTGTATAACAAAAAAACAACCCAAAATAAAAATTTGAAGAAACTGATAGGCATTTTCATGCGCAAAAAAATGAATTTAATGCACCCGCACGCATATTAAATATATATGTATATATATGTATATATATATATATATATATATATGTATATATATATATATATATATATATATATATATATATATATATATATATTTAGATGTAGAATATTCGACAAAGAAACAAATAAACACTCTCCCATTTGCTTATGTACAACTACGAACTCATATGAAAAAAAATATATTCTTTACACCCATGAACACATTAGATATAAATAAACAAACAAAGCACATATCAACAGACCAACAAAACTGCAATCACACTGAAAATAAACATAAATCCACTTTATAAAAGGAAAACTCCCCTAAAAAAAACACCCACCTTCTTCCCCTTAAAAAAAAATACTTAACAAATAAATACCTGTATACCAACATTCACACGCATATATATCAACAAAACACAAATATATACACACATATGTATATATATATATATATATATATATATATATACGCACAGATAAAAATGAATATGAAAAAATATATACACGATAATATTAGGGCATTTGTATTTTTTAAATTATTATTTTTTTTATCCATTCCTGTGGCAGACCAAACATTATGAAGTTTTTCATTTTACTTTCGAATGTGTGGGTTCTGTGTTTTTTTCTTGCATTTTTTTTTTATTATCAAATCTAAGATGTATATTTATGGAGATGGGTAGGGTAGAAAAATATTCTGGAAGAGTCTTTGCTTTTCTTGTATGTAAAAAAAAAAATGTAAATAAACACCACCATTGTCTTTGATTGTGATACCATAAACAAATTTTATCAGCTTATATATTTAAAAAAAAATTCTCCAACAAGAGCCATTCTAATTTATCTTTATCAAATTTCATTATCAATGACTAAATTTTGAAATGGTTATATTTAATAGAACTCCCAGCAAACAACTTATCAGATTTTCTGTCTCTCTTCTTTGTTTCCAGTTTTATTTTTCTTTATCTAACTATCACCATTGCAACCACCACTACCACCACCACCACCGTTAGCATCTCTGGCATTAACAACAATGACAACAACAACCAAAATGCTTCAAGCTTGCAATCTGTAACACACACACACAGAATTGTTGACATGCCTACACACTGGACAGGAGCATACACATATGCTTGGCATACAAGCACAGAGAAGTGTGTATAAGAAAAGATATGAATTTAAGAGTATCGATAAGAATGTCACAAACTATATATATGTATGTATGTATATATATATGTGTGTGCATATATATATATATATATATATATATATATATATATATATATATATATATGTATACTATGTTTTATTGCATCAAATGTACAATGTGTATATATATAAATATATATATATACATATATATATACAGATGTTTATTTAACATGGTGGAAGTGAAGCATCTAATCTTTAATATAAAAAAGAAATATATATTTGTGTGTGTGTGTGTGTGTGTGTGTGTGTGTGTGTGTGTGTGTGTGTAAGATAGAAGTCTTAAAAAATTGTAGAAATGAAAAAAATATTAGAAGATAACTCATAAGAACTTTTATAAATTTGTACAATTCTTACTAAAGTTTATTACATACATATATATATATATATATATATATATATATGCATATTTATATTATAAAAAAATATGATTTTTAAAAGACTGATTACTTTTGATTTACAAGATTTATAGGAATCATGGAAACGTTAATTGCCTGATATTCTGATAAAAGAAAAAAGTAGCCATTTATAATATCAGAACATGTACACATATACAAACACACACACATACATACATATATAAATGTATGTAAGTCTATAAATATATGTTTTTGCACATGAATTTGTATATATATATATATATATATGTGTGTGTGTGTGTGTATATAAATATATGTATAATATGTTAGTGCGTATGTATACATGATAAAAAGACTACTAATTTCTTTTATACATACTTCTATCGACAAGTGTATATACCTGTGTTTGAATATATGGCTGCATGTGTTTATGTGTGAGTGCTTGTGTGTGTTTATAAAAGTGAGTTCTGTGAATCAAATGGCACCAGAAAATTGTCAATAAAACTAATGTTTCACAGAAAAAAATTAAAACTCTAAAATTATTATTATCGTTATTATTATTATTATTATTATTATTATTATTATTATTATTATATGTAAGATTTCTTCTTTCATATTCGTTTTCTGGTTCAATGTATGTTTTTTTTTCTCATTTTTGTCGTTTATTATGAAGATTATTGTCAGTTTTAATCTTCTTTATAATTATTATTATCATTATTATGATTTTCTTAGATTATTTTATTTATTTATTTATTTTATAGATGTGAAATTATGCTGAATATGCTCCAAAACCCAACACTAGAACGGCAGTATAACACAAAAATTTGTCTATATAAATCTTCATATATATATATATATATATATATATATATATATATATATATATATATATATATATATATATATATAGAGAGAGAGAGAGAGAGAGAGAGAGATGGATTGATAAATATAGATAGATAGATAGATAGATATAGATAGAGAGATACATACATATATAAGAGCGTGTCTAAGTGGACCAATATGTATAGGGATGAGTGTGTTTGTGTGTGTGTGTGTATATATATAACCACTTTGCATTCATTTTTGCATACTTGGATGTATGCATATAGTGATAGGTGTATCTGTAACAAAGTTTTCTTCTTAATGTGTTTGCAAGAAATAAATACACTTCCACATAAAAGTAGGATAAAAAAAATTCATATATATATATATATATATATATATATCAATACATGCGCATAGACATACATATATGATTGCAATGTATGTATACCAATTGAAAAAAGATTATAAATTGAAATATAGTTAAGTGTTAATATGAAATGTAAAAGAAATGTAACAGGAATATTATCAAATATGTTATAAATATGTTGTAATAATTTGATAACAAGAAAAATAATAAGATATGGCAAGTAGAAGGCTTAAGAATTTGTTAAGAAAAATGTATTTTTCGTTTTTTGCTTTGGTTTGTCTTTTTGGTACAGATTAGTAAAAAGCCACATAGGAGAGTTCTGAAAATTGGAAATAGGCTCTTTTTTGGGTTTAGTTTTGATTTCTTGTCTTTTAATTCTCAGATTTTTTCTTTTTTTTTTCAACCTGAAGAGATTTCTTTAAAAATCCTGAATTGTAGCTGTATGCACTTGAAATGACTTTATTAATATTACTATTTTAAGGACAATAGAAGGAAGAATTGATAGAGCAATGAAGTGCATATTCACCTAACCCATGCAAGCATGAAAAATTAGAACTAAAAACAAACATAAAACAAATACACACACACATATGTGCATATATATTTGTATACACAGGTATGTGTGTGTGTGTATATATATATATATATATATATATATATATATATATATATAGTCCAACCCATGCTAGCATGGAAAGCGGACGTTAAACGATGATGATGATATATATTCATTTCCTCAACATTGAATTAAATGATAACTTTCCGCTGCTGACATGATCAGATAAAATTTATTGAAGCAGAGTTTTTGAGTGGATACTCTCTCTGGTGCCAACCCTCACATATTTCCAAGCAAGACAATATTTTCCAATGGCCAGACATGGTTTGATAGAAAATTGGAAGCAAATCTTATGACTGAGACACTTATTTGCACTATTATGCAATATGAAGAGAAGGAGACACATATTCAAACGTACACTCAAGCAAAAATTCCTTTTCTGTTACACACTAAACCCTGTCTTCCAAAAAAAGATTCTTTTCTCATTTGTATTGATAGCAAAATACCATACGTAGTAACCTACAACAGATAATGACTGACTGATCTTTTGATTGATTGATAGATCAGTAGATTAATACATAGATCGGTAGAGAGATAGCTAGATCGGTAGATAGATGGGCAGATAGATAGATACATAGATAGACAGACAGATAAATAGATATAAGATATATAGATGGATATATAACGGGGACGTAAACACACCAGCATCAGTTGTCAAGCGATGTTCGGGGGGCAAACACAGACACACAAACATATACATACATATATATATACGACGGGCTTCTTTCAGTTACCATCAACCAAATCCACTCACAAGGCTTTGGTCGGCCTGAGGCTATAGTAGAAGATACTTGCCCAAGGTGCCACGCAGTGGGACTGAACCCAGAACCATGTGGTTAGTAAGCAAGCTACTTACCATACCCCCTCCTACACCTATAAAGAGTACAACAGGGGTTGCCACCACCCCCTGCTGTAGCCTCGTGGAGCTTTAGGTGTTTTCGCTCGATAAACACACACGCCCGGTCTGGGAATTGAAATCGCGATCCCACAAGCACGAGTTCGCTGTCCTAACCACTGGGCCACTGTTGCTCATATGTCACAACTGTTGTCAAGATATGCTTGGATCAGTGTTTACCCCAAGTGGAATCTTGGACCAATGATAACACAACTGATCAAAAGAATGACCACAAATTTTGACAGAAAATAAATAAATAGATAAATAAATAAACATATACATACAAGCGTGGTCGATGCCAGTGCCACTTGACTGGCTCCTGTGCCAGTGTCATGCAAAAAGCACCATTTGAGTATGGTCGATGCCAGTACCGCCTGACTGGCTCCTGTGCTGGTGTCATGTAAAAAGCACCATTTGAACGTGGTCGATGCCAGTGCCGCCTGACTGACCCCCATACCAGTGGCACATAAAAAACAGCCACTACCATCTCGGAGTGGCTGGTGTTAGGAATGGCATCGAGCTGTAGAAACCTTGCCAGATCAGATTGGATCCTGGTGCAGCCTCCTGGCTTGCCAGTCTTCGGTCAAACAGTCCAACCCATGCTAGCATGGAAAGTGGACGTTAGACGATGATGATGATATATATATATATATATATATATATAATTATAAAATATGGTAATTAATCATATATTAATTAATATCGATTAATTACCAAGAGGCCAGCACATCTAAAGAATCAAAGAGATTCAGAAATAGTATCTGCAATCTCAGGGGATTAAGGAACATTTTTATATATAACGTTGACCACTAACGTGGACAATTAATGTGCTAGAAATAGATCACATCTTGTGTCTATTAAGACCTAAATTGTTCTCAACATGAAATATGTCTTGCCCGCTTACGTTTTGGTATGCTGCTATATTTCATGTTGAGAACAATTTAGGTCTTAATAGACACAAGATGTGATCTATTTCTAGCACATTAATTGTCCACGTTAGTGGTCAACGTTATATATATATATATATATATATATATATATATATATATATACACAAATAAATACAATAACTGAAACATTCATTTTTCTACTATTTGTGAATATTCAAAATATAAATGTTTCATTCCTTGATAATTGTGTGAAGCTTATGTCATTATATTCCTTTTAGTTCTTATTATCCCCTTTATCAATCAGGTAATAAAGATCAATAAAAGTACGTTCACATTTGGCTCTGTTTCCCATGATTCTTTTCCTAACATCAATTAGTTTCAATGAAAAGAAAACCAAAAAAAAAAAAAAAAAAACAAGATCTGGTGATTAAGATGGCTATTGTTATCTGGAATTTATTTCCATTTTTGTTTTCCAACATTTATATTTTTATCAGAGGAATAAAATTAAAAGTATGTTTGTATAGAATGTTTAATGAAAGAAATTATGTTCTGAATGGAGTTTCTATTAAATTGTAAAAGTAAATATTTTTGTTTGAAAGATTTCGTATTAGACAAACAAGTGGACTGGCATAAATATCTCATTTAATTAAAAAATGTTTTGATCGATAAATTATAAAATTATAAAAACATTACCAACACATAACATAAGAAAATAAACCTGAAAACATGCAATGATCTACTTAGTAAATTGCCTTATAAACATATATAATTATTACTTTTTATCTGCATATACACACATGAATTAACATTCAATCGACGTATAAATTTCTGACATATAACAAGTCTCCTTGTTTACATTATTGTATGTACAAAACATGAGATATACAGACACTTTCAGTAGCAATATTTGTCTGTATGTCCATCAGGTCATTTACTAATACATTAATAGGTTGCCCCAACTTAGTACCATGATCCCAAGAATGACTAAAAAGGAGGCTAAATACATTTTCCTCTCTTTAGCATAGAACATATTAAGACATTCTTTTCCTTAGAAGCCAATCTGAAGAATAATGGTTTTAAAGAGTAAAAAGAGGGTAATGACTATGGGATTGCACCTAGAAAGTTCCCCTCCAAGACTAAAGTCTGGGCAAGTTGCCCATGCATACCAGCCTCTCCTCTCCTCTCCATGCCACTAATGTTATCCAAGGGAAAAGCAAAGGCCAATACAGCTTAGCACCAGTGACGTTGTAACTCATTTCTACAGTCGAGTGAACCAGGACAACATGAAATAGAATGTCTTGTTCAAGAACATGACACAGAGTCCAGGAATCGAACTCACTACCTCATGATTGTAAGCCTGGCATTCTAACCACTGAACCATGCACATTCGCAGTGGTTTTAAAAGGCTCAATATTAAAATGTCTAAGATATTTTCCTTTTTACTTTCTCAATTAAACACTTGTAAACAAAATGTGTCCTTACATAGTACGCAAGTATGAAATGTATCTTCATGACATGCACACAAAAATTGTGTACTTTGATTCCATACACATATACACACCTACATATGCAGTCTGATCACAAAGTATTGGGACTATTGCTATGGTAACAGAGTTATTGTATGCAGAGTGAAGCCACTTGGCACAGATTGAGCTTGAACTGTCATGCATACACAACTAAGTTATAATAATCTTGCTCTTTTCCGCTGTTTATAGCAGTGCTTGGAAGTAAAGTGTGTAGAATATGGTCACCACATTGAGACCATTGAGTAGAAATTCTGCATCAAATGTTGTCAAAAGCTTGGTGACATCTGTGCAGAGACCTATGCAAAGCTACAGAATGTGTATGGGGAGGGGTGCATGTATGAATGGCTCAAATATTTTTAAGATGACTGGGGCTATAATGGAAGACACTTGCTGCACGGTGGAACTGAACCCAAATCTGCATAGTTGCAAAGTGAACTTCTTAACCACTCAGTCACACCTGTGTCTATAAACTGTTGTGGCTGTGCGGTAACTAGCTTGTTTACCATCCACATGGTTCCAGGTTCAGTCCCACTGCATGGCGTCTTAGGCAAGTATCTTCTACTACAGCCTCAGGCCGACCAAAGTCTTGTGAGTGGATTTGGTAGAGGAAAACCAAAAGAAGTCTGTTGCACACACATTTGTGTGTGCGTGTGTGTTTGTTTGTATGTCTGTGTTTGTCCTTCACCATGACTTGACAACCGATGTTGGTGTGTTTAGATACTTGTAACTTAGCTGTTGGGCAAAAGAGACCGATAGAGTAAGTACTAGGCTTACAAAGAATAAGTCCTGGGGTCGATTTGCTCGACTAAAGGAGGTGCTCCAGCATGGCCACAGTCAAATGACTGAAACAAGTAAAAGAATCAAAGAATGAAGAAATAAATATAAAATGTTCAGAAAGTCAGAAAATCAAACTACTTCAAAATTATAAATCCATCACTGAAGTATATATGTGAGTGTGTGTGTGTGTGTGTGTGTGTAAGTATATAGCAATAGAAATAAGGAATATGATTGACATGTCCTATTTTAAGTTGTTCTAACTACATAAACAAAAACCCATGGGTGATTTTAACCAATTGTTAACAATATCTGCATCTGCTTAAACTTATACAACCACACATGCATATTCACATGAGCATACATGCTTACTGATGTTAGTCCACGTTTGTAAGAACTGGAATGTGTTGCAAAGAATTGAATTATTCAATGCATGGCATCAGATTATGACATATTTCGTGGGTATTTATATAGTGCTTGCATATTTTTAGTTATTTCTTTAAAAAGAAAGAAAGGTATTGGTGTTTAGTCTCTAACCATCACCAGATTACAAGATTTCATCTAATAAATATATGCATACATTTGTGTGTATAAATACATGACTATATGTCATATATATATATATATATATTATATCAATATATATGTGTATGTATATATATATATGTGTATACACACACACACACACACACACACACACATATATATATATATATATATATATACATATCTGTAAGTGTGTATATATGTGTATATTTATATGTATGCATAAAGTACCTGTGTGTGCTTTGTATGCTTTTTCCAGTAGGATTTTAGGGTTTTCTATTCTACAGTATTCAGTGAATATTGCACACCAGAACCAATGAGTCAATGACAGATGTATCAAATGATTTCTTCCTGCTTGAGTCACATTCATATGGTCAAAATTTCACAGACTGACAAATGACAAAATCAAGCCAGCCTACCTTGCTCTGTCTATATAAAAGATTGTCGTGACATAAGATAATCAACCTTGAGGGACTGATGTCATGTATAAATATTTAATATAATAAAATGCCCAGTATGTCTGTATTGGCATTCATTGTTTGTAGGTAAAACTCTGACACAATAGACCACGATGTTATAGTGGCAAGGGCAGATCATTCTTTCAAGTAAGAATATTCTGTACATGAATAAGCAATGTAATACTACAGATAAAAAGAATTTATATAAATGCTTTTATTCAATCTTTTTTACATAAACTAGGAATTTTTTTATCATTCAATAAAGAACAGGCAAACCTCATAGGTGGGTTGGTGGCGGGACATGGAAGTGTCCAAATTTTATATCATGAAAGAAATAAAGAAATTTTCTTGTTAAATGTGTGAAGAAATCTGAATACCCAAGCATTGAAATGGTTAATATTTTTAGTTTTTTTTTTTTTGTGTGTGTCATGGGTGTATTAGAACATATATATATATATATATATATATATATATATATATATATATATATATATATATGAATACATGTGTGTATATATAAGCATATGTGCATGTGTGTGTATATATCTATATATATATACATTGTCTATGTGTGTATGCATGCATATATACAAGTAATATATTATATTATATTATATCATATATATATATATATATATATATATATATATATATATATATATATATATATATATAATATTATTTATTTCTTCTATATAAGACAAAAACGAAAAGAAACTTATGTGCTCTGTGCACCTTTGTGTTGAAGAAAGTTCTGACATATGATGGGCACATGTAAGGTAAATAAGGTTATATGTCAAGACCTAAAAGTTTCATGCAATTTATCTTAGGACTGACTAACTCATCAGTGGATTGAAAGGAAATTTCTTTTCAATATGATGATGAGTACAGCTGGCCATAATGTTGATTGCATGAAACCTTTAGGTCTGGATAAGTAATCCAGTTAAAATTCTCCATAACACATATGTATGCATGAACAAACACACAAACACACATAAGCCAGATGTGCATATATATTTATATATATACATATGCATGATTATATATGTGTCTGGGGATAGGCTGTGTGTAAACTTTTACAAAATGAGATACCTTGTATACTTAATCTGATTGGCAACACATTTCTGTATAAAGACACCTATATGCAGTTATTCATATATATATATATATATATATATATATATATATATAGGTTCTATACACTGAATTACTAAGCATACATTGCTACATACATTTAGATATATAGATACATGTATATCAATCTATATATATGTATGTATATATATATATATATATATATATATATATATATATATATATATATATACTAAGATCTAAACATGGACGTACATATACACATCCATGTATATTCACACACACATGCATATATATGTGAATGCAAATATTAATATTATTATCATCATTTAGTGTCTCCTTTCCATGATAGCATGGGTTGGACTGTTTCATAGAAGCTGACAATTTTGAAGAAGACTGCATCAGACTCTGCCCTCTTCTTTGGTACGGTTTCTATGACTAGATGCCCTTCCTAATGCCAACCATTTTACAGAATACATTGGGTGTTCTTAATGTGGCACCAGCAATGGTGAGGTCACCAAATTACTTGCAAGACATGACTATTCAATTGTGGAGGAATTAGTATTGAAGGAGATAGCGTTGTACCAGATGTTGAGAGGTTAGAGTGTAAATAAAGAGAGAGAAATAGGCACCTTGCAGTGGAGGAGATACATAGTTAGAGAAAGAGAGAAGATGTGATGGCGAGAGAAGATGATGAATATATGTATGTATGTATTTCTTCTACTTTCTAATTATCATAAATCTTCCACTGAGGAGGGTGCTAGTTTCCAACAAAGATACAAGGCTCCATCTTTGGGATGTAGTTAACACAGACAAATTCACATTTAGAACTTGAGAAAAGTCTTGCATATTTTTACTGTTTCACTCACAGATTGCACTTGTAATATACGAATTAGCTGGTCAGTTTCTCTTTCTGAAAATCTCAGTTTATCCAGATTCTCCTTCAAGCATTTACTAACAAAACCTAGTGCTCCAATTATTATTGATATGAATAAAAATTCATAGTCTGGATATAGAAGCTGGAGGTTTCAAAGCAGTTGTCCTGAGATATCCTCTTTTTCTTTGAATTTCAAAGAGATATTTATATCTGCCGAGCAGATAGCTGCTATGATGGTATCCACCTTTGCTCTTCTGTCCCAAACAACAATATCCGGCCTGTTATGCTTTTATTTAACAGAAGTTTTAATGCAAACATTCCACCAGTATTCCTTGTATGTATGTATGTATGTATGTATGTATGTATGTATGCATGCATGTATGTGTGTATGCATAATCTTTTGAAAACTGGTGTCATATGTGAGATACATCAAATTTCATGCTTAGACTGTCAGAAAATAAATAGGCTTAAATAGGGCACTATGTACAACTTGACAATCGTTCAGACTCAAATGACATGGATATTCCATGGGAATATATGAGAGAGAAAAATAAGTGAATAGGAAGAAATGCATTAAAAGAAAGTAGGGAAAATTTACATTGCTTTAACCTGTTAAAAGAAGAATATAGTTAATACTTTGTCTTTACATCTAGAAATGCGTACCTTTTGAAGGTATCAAATGAGAGAACGTTAAAGTGCATTAAACTGTATGTAATCTGGTGAGAGGGGCACATTCCAGTTTGATAACAGAAACATGTGAAGTATACATCTTGTTTAGTAGATTGATACAGATCATCACATCCTTCTGAATGCACCATCTGGCTACAATGAAGACCAAAACATTATACGAGATGTATACATCTCAATAATTTTATGTTGTCAAACTGGAAGACACACCACACCACCAGATTAGACTTACACTTAATGCACACTTGATGCCTTTCCTCCATTCAACTAACCTCTACCACCACTAGACATAGATTTTAGATATAATAATAACTCAAGTGTAACAATGTTATTTTATAAAGGATTTAAAAGATATAATATCTATTACCCTTTCTTTTAAAACCTTTCTTGATTTTTTCTTGTTTTCTCACATTTCCTCATTAAGTAGCAATGTAATTTGAGCCTTGAAGGAATGCAGAATCATTTATGGTAAGCTATACAAGCCAGATAGATTACTGTACAATATGAGAATAAAAATTAAAATAGCTCATGTATAACTCCTGTATTCCTTAAATTGTATTTATCTCTCATCACTGAACTGGGTATTTTTTGTTGATCCTATCAATATGCAAATTGTACAATGCATATATATATATATATATATATATATATATATATATATATATATATATATATATAATGAGTAAGAATATGTTGAAAGATGTGTAATTTATATATATCTATATGTATATATATATTTGTTTGTATGTATAATTGTATAATTATATAGGAACACTAGATTTAGCACTGTAGCAAAAGTAAATTGCCTCGTGATTAAGATAGCTATAATTTTTTTCTTCTTAATTGAAATGAATAAAATACTGAAGAGCAAAAAAAAAAATATAGAAACTCTGACAATGCTTATACACAATTACATGAGTATCTACTACTACTACTGCTGCTGGGTGATGCCGCTGCTTAGAACTACAACTAACAACATCAAAAATTACCATTATTATTGTTGTAAAAATAATATCATCAATAATAAAAGGTATAAAAATATTGAGTATGTTGAGCAAAACATAACAAAATAACAACGAACACAGAAAATTAAGGGAGTTGGAGAGAGGAAAGATGAAATGAGGAAAAGTGATGGGGTGACAAATGAAAGCAACACATATCGTTTGAATTATACATCTAACTTAGTTAATTTCTCTCTGAGAGTGAAGTGATAGGAGAGGAAATGTATGCAAACACATATTAAGAATTACAAACACACAAACAAAAAGATATAAACAAGTGTGTGTGTGTATTATCTATCTATCTATCTTTCTCTCTCTCTCTCTCTCTCTCTCTCTCTCTCTCTCTCTCTCTATATATATATATATATATATATATATATATATATATATATATATATATATATATATATACTCTTTTACTTGTTTCAGTCTTTTGACTGTGGCCATGCTGGAGCACCGCCTTTAGTCGAGCAAATCGACCCCAGGACTTATTCTTTGGAAGCCTAGTACTTATTCTATCGGTCTCTTTTGCCGAACCGCTAAGTTACAGGGACATAAACACACCAGCATCGGTTGTCAAGCGATGTTGGGGGGGGGGCAAACACAGACATACAAGCACATACACGCATATACATATATATACAACAGGCTTCTTTCAGTTTCAGTCTAACAAATCCACTGACAAGGCTTTGGTCGGCCCGAGGCTATAGTAGAAGACACTTGCCCAAGATGCCACGCAAATATTCGAACGAGACCTTCGAAGACCGAAGTGGAGAAGGGTTCCATGCCAACCGCGGTTGAGCACGGGTCAGTCGGTCCTAAGAAGCGGGCGAAAGCTTCCACGAAAGGCGCCGGATCCGTCGCCAAAGCAAAAACGATATATATATATATATATATATATATATATATATATATATGTATATAAATACTTATATATACATACATACATATATATAAATACTTATATATACATACATATATATATATATATATATATATATACGTAAATGCATAGATATGCATGCATGTACACACACACTAGACACCACTTGATGCGACCTTCAGACATCAGTCTGCCTACCAGCATCATCAAGTGCGGTTCTATTGCCATGTGGTGCGTCTTTGCTTTGCAGTGCTTCTGCGCTTTCTGCTGACTTTTGCGATGATTGAAACAAAGAAACAGTGTGCTTCTTTGAAATTGAATCGACCCCATGACTTACTCTTTGTAACCCTAGTACTTATTCTATAAGTTTATTTTACAGAACCACTAGGTTACAGGGATGTAAACACACCAACATCGGTTGTCAAGTAATGATAGAGAGACAAACACATACACACAAGCATATAAATATATATATATATATATATATATATATATATAGTGAGAATTTACAAAAAAAAAAACCCAAACAAAAGAAGATGGGTGCATAAACAACAAACAGGTGTATTAGTTTAACGCTTGGGAAGTGAGAAAGTCTTTTACATTTCGAGCCTACGCTCTTCAAATGAAAGGAACACAAAAATAAACAGGGACAGGAAATAGAAAATAGAAAATAATAAAAATAGAAAAAAGTTTAGTGGCTAACGATCTATCATGTATGTGTGTGTGTGTGTGTACAACAGGTTTCTTTCAGTTTCCGTCTCCCAAATCCACTCACAAGGCTTTGTTGTCAACCTGAGACTATAGTAGAAGACACTTGCCCAAGCTGCCATGCAGTAGGACTGAACCTGGAATCATGTGGTTGGGAAGCAAGCTTCTTACAACACAGTCACTCTTTATATACATACATACATATATGTTATACATATATATAATACTTTCATATATTCATACATACTCATATTTATCTTAACTATAAATGTATTTAAAGAAAAGTTCCTTTAATATTCGGAGACATATGCTTATGGGTAAATCCACATAATAGCCTTAGTAAAGAATTTCATAAATGAAGGATGATGCTTATTAATTTTGGCAGAAAATAATAACATCTTACAGAACACATCCATTACGCAATTTAGAATTACGCAGAAATGTACATGCACAAACACATAAATACAAGCACACATGCATACACACTCACAGCTCTGCACATAATGAATTAGGATGTCACTTGACAGCAATCACTGCACAAAATATTTCGTTATCTTTTACAAATCTGTAACATATTAATCACTTTATGTACTCTAGTACAGCTATTGAGTATGCTATCATCCTTGTTTCATATTGTCTTACAATAATCCCTTATGTGTCTATATGTATGTGTCTGTGTGAGACCGTGTCTTATCTGTATTCTTGTATATTTATCAGCACATACATTGTGTGTATATATATATATGTGTGTGTGTGTGTGTGTATTTATATATTCTGTAAATAATAATAGCAATTATAAGCTTAAAGCTTATAAACAATCACCATGTATTGGATAAAGAAAATAGTTTAATATTGGAACGTATAAACTTTGGATAGAAAAAAGTGGGTTTTGTGTACGCATGGGAATTGAACCCAAAACCACACTTTTGCATAATAGAAACTATATATATCATTTTTGTCTAGTTTTAGTCAGAGGAATGCAACCAAGCTGGGACTCAACCTTGAATTGCTCAGTTGGAAAAACATACCTTAATACTGAATTTTTAAATTCTGGTATCTATTTTATCCATCTTATTTGCTAATCCACAAGGACATAAACAAACCAAATTTAGCTGTCAAGTAGAGAAGTGGACACAAAATCACACATACATACACACACATACAGATATGAAGAGCTTCCATGCAGTTTCCGAATATCAAATTCATTTACGAGGTGGCATGCAGTGAGATTGAACCTGAAACGATATGATTGGAGAGTGAGCTTCTTAACTACACACCTATACCATATATATATATATATATATATATATATATGTGTGTGTGTGTGTGTGTGTGTGTGTATGTATATTTTATGCATATCTATGTATACACATACATGCACATATATATATATATATGCTTGCTTAGGCTTGTATCTCTCTCTCTTCCTTTATATATATATATATATATATATATATATATATATATATATAGCAATTTCAATTTCTTCAACAATTTTTCGAAGATTGTTCAGTAAGTGTGAAACTGTAATAAGTGGAGAATCCTTTAGCAAGCTAAGTGGAAATATTTTTATGTGGCAACATGCACCCTCCCAACACCAATAATAATCTCACTTTCTCACAAATACTCACACATACTCACAAACACACACACACACACACACACACACACACACACACACACATATATATATATATATATATATATATATATATATATATATATATATATGTGTGTGTGTGTGTGTGTGTGTGTGTGTGTATATATCATTGCAAAGTTACTTACACAAACATATGGTGTAAAATGTAAAAGATTTAGAATTTTTATGTGTGTGTTTATAGACTTGCAAAGAATCACATACATCTATAGCTGTATTATATTATACACACGTAGGACACGCACATGCACACATATTTATGTAGGCCAGCGTGGAACATGGACATTAAGTGATGATGACAATGATGATGAGGATGATGTGAACATACATACACATATACATACTCATTTATATATATATATATATATATATATATATATATATGTTATGTTTGTAAATAATGTATACATATGCATACAGCTATTCATAGGAATGAATACATATACATACATGTGTGTGTGTGTTTGTAGATATGTATACATGCACTCACATGTGTATATATATATATATATATATATATATATATATATTTACGCACACACATGTGCATGCGTGTATATAAAATCTTATGTTATTTCATTGTTATCAATAACTAGGTTTTGACCATGCTGAACAATACTATCAGGGATATATATTAATCATAATCCCCCAGTAGTTTGCTGGTACATAATTTATTGAGCTCAAACCAATGATGAGAGGTGAAGATGACCACTTCAGAGTATAACGGAATATAATAAATTATCAGGAAACATTTTGTCAAATACCCTAAAGGCACAATACAATAATGATATACATTCATACATATACCCATATGCATATATATACCTATATATATATATATATATATATATATATATATATATACACACACATACATACTGATATAGCTATGTAGTTAAAGAAAGAGAGAGATAGAGAGACAGAAAGATGAGTGTACATGCAGTTATATTTGTATATAAATACATAGACACATATATATATGTACATGTGTGTGTGTAGGGGGGGGGGGGGGTTGTATAAATTATAAGTGTGTTCAGAAATACGTGAAATTCTTTAAAAAAAAAAAACTAACATTAAACATATGCTCAAACAAACACACACATACACGTGCTCGCATGCATGCGTATGTATTTCATAGGTAGGAATATAGAATGTGTATTTGTGTTTATGTATCTGATAGACATAGATATTTTAAGCAATCACACTTGTTAATAATCACATTCACATACACTTACTAATATTTACCTCTCTTGGTGTAACTTTAAATGTATACATATACACACACACATACACACACACACACACGCACATATGTTTGTATATGTTCGTGTGTGTGTGTGTGTGTATAAGTGTGTGGTTGGTGGGTACGTGTACATGTAGAAATGCAAATTGTCTCCCTCTCAGATGCAAATATATTGCAATAAATTTTTTTTTTTCTCTGCATGAAATGCTATTTGGTGTATTATACACCCACACCACACATACACACACATTATTAAAAAAACCTCTGATGCCAAAAAAAAAATTACTATTTTTATAACTGCTTATTATTATTATTATTATTATTATTATTATTATTACACATTAAAAATATAGAAGTATGGGAAGAAATTTGAAGAAGAATGCAGCATATTAATAAATCAATGATGTTCCAAAAAAAAAAATGCTGACGTATGTGTGTGTAGAATGGTGCTTATATATGGGTGTAAATTTAAGGGTAGGGAATTTGGTTAACAAAAAATATGTTTAAAAGAAATATAGGGAAAAAATAAATATTTAAAAAACACATAATGATAAAATAAATATATAAATGTATAAATATACACAAATTGAATCCAGGAACTGGAAATCTGTATTGACTTGGAG